>NW_025938644.1:0-52690 GCF_000764305.2 Hyalella azteca | reverse complement strand
TCCCAGAAGGATTACTAGAATTTGAAACAAGAACCAACACCAGGGGCCACGGCTATAAACTAAAAAAACAGCGTTGGAACACATCCATGCGACAACATTTCTTCTCGCTTCGAGTCACCGACATGTGGAACAGCCTCCCTAATAGCATCGTTGAAGCTCCGAGTTTGAACATCTTCAAAAACAGACTAGACGAAGCTATGCAGAGCATATGTTCAGTCTTAAAATGCCTAGCAAATTACGGAGCAGGCAATAAGTCCAGCAGCTATCTCAATCAATCGTCAGCTATGGAAAGATCGGGTTCCAAAGGCCGGATCCCTTGTGAATCAAGTCACGAAAAGTTCAAGAATCGGCAACAGGCCATGGGCCTATGTCTTCAACGCCGACACTTCTATTCTATTCTATTCTAGGTTTAGTCTATTCATATGGAAAGGTTATTACTCATTAGAAACAATGCAAACTTCGTAAATATGGATAATTCCAGGCTTGAAAGGCAAGTCCTATGAAGAAAGATTAAGGTCTCGGACAAATTTACGGCCGGACCCACGGCCGGTCTCGCGGCTGGAAAGGTTTTCTTAATGTTTTTATGGGTTTTCTAGGTTTTTGTGTTTTTAATGGAACCTGTTTCTAACTGGACCTAACCTGCGAGGTTTTCGTTGATTGGCTAGGTTTTTTCTATGTTTGAAGTCCTGCGGCCGCGGGTCCGGCCGTAAATTTGTCCGAGACGTGAAAGATTAGAGATTATGAAGCTTCCAAGCCTCTGTTATCGACGTCTGTTATGAAGTATATAAGTATACTCATGGCTTATACAAGGCCCTCGAAGGATTTCTAGAATTTGAAACAAGAACCAATGCCAGGGGCCACGGCTATAAACTAAAAAACTGCGTTGCAACTTATCCACGCGACAACATTTCTTCTCGCTCCGAATCACCGACATGCGGAACGGCCTCCCCAATTACATCGTTGGCGCTCCGTGTATAAAAGCGTTCAAGAACAGACTAGATAAAGCTATGGAGAAATATATGTTCAGACTTAAAATACCTAGCACCATATCGAACCGATGGAAGTCTAGTAAAAATTTCAAACTATCGAAGGTTTGGAAAAGATCCGGTAGAAGGACCTGTTTTTAGATCTCCTATGGACGAGGCACGTAAAGTACAAGAATCGGCGACAGGTCACATCAGGCCTGTTCTTCAGCGCCGACTTCACTATGCTATATATAAAGCCCAGTCCAAATACTCAAACTTATTGTCAGTCTTGCATGTCATGCCAGGTTTTTCTTTGACCGACAAGACTGAGTTTGTGGAGTGACTGTGGACGCTCAAAGTTTGACGTCTTGCATGACGGGTGGGCGGACTTTGAGGTTTGACAAACCTAGAAAAGATGGACGGACGAGAACTTTGGGTTCATGCAAGACTGACGATAAGTTTGAGCGTGTGGACGGGCAACCGAATAATTGGTCAAACTTTTACTCTATCACAGTGCGAATTGATGTTGACAGGTGTGACATTGTATTTCGCTAGCTCTAGTTTTTTACATCAAAATGTCATCACATGATATCTTTTTTTACCCCATTTTAGAATACATGTCAGGCAGTGATGGTAGCAGGTAGGAATGCCAAGTATGTCTCAAAAGTTGCTTATTACTTGAGGTTACCGGTACCTGCCTACATCCACAAACCTGGCCAAAAAATTTTTTGTCATTAGACAGAGCTTACGGTATTTCCTAAACAGGGTTAACTATTTTGTGACCCTTCTTCACATAGGTTTTCTTTAAAAATTAGCCATGAATTCAATATTTGCAGAAGAGGGTTGAAACAAACACTGAAATGACAGGCAATGATTGCTCTAACGCTAACATATTCTTTTGTCCAATTAAATTTAGTGCAATTAGACTGCACACCATGGGCTGGTCCTTTCTTACCCCATGAAAGCTGCGATCCTGTCTTACCCCATTTGACTAAACCTCAGGGAAGAGTCCCTTATTACCCCATCTTGCGGAAATGGCTGCCTTTTCTTAAATGAGATACCTACCGTAAAATGGGGTTACTTTGACCGGCATGGTAACTTTGACCACTTTTCGTTTTTTTAACAAAAAAATAAGGAAGTGGTACGTAAGTTCAGTGCTGGTAAATGTAGGTATATTTGCCATTAAATAAATTTTTCATTAAATGACCATAAACTAACTCAATTAATTGGAAGCTACCAGCATGAATACTAGAGAATTTAATTTATGTTTAAAATTCAACTTACCTACCTATGTCATGAAACACCTACAACACATCTCAAAAATTTTATCAAATAATGTACGTTCTCTCACTAGAAACTGATAACACACAATGTCAAATAATTTAATATTGATTTTATTNAAATTAATTTCCAAGCCGGTCTATGTTACCCCGTCAGGGCTGACATTAGGTGGTCTAAGTTCCCCCATTGGGGGTGGCGCCCCCCATTTGCAAACTATGAGACTTTCCTAAAATTTGTTTGTTGCATATGTAACTAAAAGAGTTGTACTACAATGCATCAAAACCTGGAGTTATTTTGCCAAAAAATAAAAAAATTGGAGTGGGTACTCTGACAGGCTTTTAATAATAGCTTTTTTTCATGGGTCACATTTTTAATTTTTTAACCTATTAGATATGTAAACTTTTTAAATCTTTCTATTGTGTTACGTAGCCTCAGCATTAGGCCTTTAATGCCCATTGACAGAATTTTTCTATGTCAAATAGTTTTTGAGTTTTGGGGGTTTTTGTTAAAAAAACGAAAAGTGGTCTAAGTTACCCCGGGAGTCTAAGTTTCCCCAGTTTACGGCATGGAATTTCGAAATAATGGAATTTTTCAGAGATGCCATAATAGCAGCAGCCATATAATAGCCCTAGCAAAGGCCTTTAAAATGAGCCAAATTTGTTTATGAAATGTTTCATGGTAAGAAGTTAGCCTATTAACAAAAAATGCTCAAAACCATCCCTTACCTATTAACCCATTTGATCATGATGGTAGTCGGTAGAAGTAGATAGATTTTTATATCTAACTCAATGTATTATGTATAAAATTATGATTCATGAGTCAGAAAAATCTGGAATATTTTACAGAATTTCCCAAAAGATACTGATACCTAAAATTTAAATATATTGTTTCTCAAATAGCTAAATTACAGAAATTCTCATCATTCGGTCCTATTTTTTATTAAATTAATTAGGTAGGCAAGAGCCTTAGACTAAGCAAGTGGCTGGCAATGACTGACACTGACACTAACGTCACGAAGTTTGGGCCCTTTTACCCCAATTTGGGATACCTATTAGGCAAACCCAAAATTACATGATTGTATTTTAAAGTTTCAAAGCATTAAAATTCCATTTTTACCTTTGTAATGTTTCATAATTTTAGATCATTATCTGATTAAGGAATTAATAATACTAATAGTAGGTATAAGTATAACAACTGACACTGACAGTGTCACAGTGACACTCGTCACTCCGTGACTCTGACAGACTGACAGCCGGCCAGCAGTAAGATTTTAGTAAAAAAGACAAGTTTTTCAACTGTGCCCGGTGCCCCTGCATCATTTTTTTAAATTAACAAGTAAATTGCTTGCTCTTGGCCATGCCTCTACACGCCACAATTTTTGGTAAAATCTGCTTTTTCCAGATTGATAATCATAATACACAAAAAGGATGAGTTATTCAAAAATTTATTCCGATTTCCTCAGTCGTTAATCGTTATATTATAATTATATAAATGATTGAAACAAAAGTTCTCCAATAAAATTTAATCATACTCACAGATTAGTTGCGACCCACAACAGACACCAGGTAATAGTTCTTAATTCAACTATTCGTATCCGATACGACCGAGAATAGGGAGAAACCCATGAAACTACACACACAGGCCACAGCTATTAGCTACTCGGTCGCAGACTGAACTCTCATGTTCCGGCTGCCAGAAGGTCCGTGATTATTGAACGGTCTGCTGCAGACCTGCAGTGGTCTCTTGAACGAAGTCCGCAAAAAAGTTGACTAATGGAAAAAAATTAAATACTTATATAATAGATTTCACACAAAGAATTTCTTTTTAGACTGAACATTACTTGAGGAAATTTTTAAATTGAACTAGGTTAGTGTTCAAAGACGTGCAACAAGGAATAGGTTCTCGAGTGGAAAGGTTTCGGCAAAATATAGTACAAAGAGAGGGTTATAATGAAACACTGATACATTTCATATTCAGGAATAGGTTCTCGAGTGGAAAGGTTTCGGCAAAATATAGTACAAAGAGAGGGTTGTAATGAAACACTGATACATTTCATATTAAGTTGAGAAATTTAAGTTCACATCCTACGTTAACAAAAATCTCTAGTACTTGAAAAATGTAATCTGATCACAATCAAAAGTCCAAAGCCTATCAGTTAACATCGTTAAAAATCTCTCTCCGTTAAGCCGTGGTCGAGAGCGGACGCTCGTGCTCGTGGTCCCAAATTTCTAAATTTTTAACTTTTTACTGTGCCGTTTTCGGAACTCTTTTCGCATTTTTTATGATCCGTGCCAGAGAATAACCGAATTTCAGTTCAGTTCAGTGAAGTCAGTAAAAGTGAGTGCAAATAGAATGAACAAGCCAAACAATTTAAATTGTATATTGTAATCAATATATAACAAATAGTCAAATAGTTAGACTACTTATAGCCCTATAAGAATTAGCTAAGCTGCTAGCTACATACAATGTATTGCACTCTTGATGCCTCTGTACCAAAAACATTCAATTTTTTGGAACCTAATACGCACTAAAGGCAACAAGTTGATATACCAATTTGTCACTCATAGTACATTTATACTAAACCATGAATAAAAATACCTCAATATAAATTAAAGACTGCCACTAAATATTTTTAAATATATGAAAAAATCAAAAAAATAAAAAAAATCGAAAAAATCATGATTTTTTATAAAAAAATCAAGTGATTTAATCACAAGATTTATTCATTTTGATTTAATCATTGCCAACCCTGCTTAGAATCCTGAAATTCATGGTGAATATTATCTATATTTGTGTTATCAGTGCTCTCCATCTCATTCTCTTTGCCCTTTTTGCCGACCATAATTTTATGTGTCAGTGGTGATTCAAATTCCAAATCTTCTGTCAGTTGACACCCTATACTCACACTACTGCCTGTGGTTGGGGAGTAGTTACCAAAATATACTTTTTTAAATCACTGCTCATATATTCATTGATAAAGATTTCAATGTTGTGTTTTTGATAATACTGTTATTGATGAGAAATATATTTATGTTATCCTGCTTGATAGTTTATTGTTTATATGTTTTGAAGTTTGTATTGATGTTGTGTTTAATAATAGTTGTGTTAGGTGTTGATAATGTAAATATTTTACAGAAGAATCTTCAAATACTTTCATGAGTGACCCATGCCACGTTTGTCCAGTTGTACAGTTGACCAGTTGCCAGTTGTCAGGTTTCCCCGTTATAGGGTTATTCGGGCATACGGTTATCTGGTTACCCAGTTTGTAGTTTAGGTGATGCCTGCTAGATGGGTTCCACCCAGTTCCCCAGTTAATGGTTAAACAATCATCCAGTTGTTGGTTAGGTTTGTGATTTAGCACTCTCTCTTAGGTTTAATTTCAAGTCCCTTTATAATAAAGTTTTGTATTAGAATTAAATAAAGTTGAACAAAAAAGAAAAAAACACCTGGTGGACAAGGATGGCTATAAGGGGAGTTGGGAGGCCATTTTTTATCTAACCATTTAGATTTTAAAGAACCTTGAATACCTTCCCTCACTTAACCAATAAAGATGACCCATTACAACATAATAGCAAAGCCGCTACATCAACATTATAGCACAGGCGCTACACCAACGTTATAGCACAGCCGCTACACCAATGTTATAGCACAGCTGCTACACCGTTATAGCACAGCCGCTACACCAATGTTATAGCACAGCCGCTACACCAACGTTATAGCACAGCCGCTACACCAACGTTATAGCACAGGCGCTACACCAACGTNAGCCGCTACACCAAAAGTTATTCCAGTTACAACACAGTGAGTTACGATGAAGCAGCAACCCGAAGAGTTAGTCCAGTCGTTTCGTCACGCGTTTTAAGTAATTAAATCTAAGTTATATAGCAATCTTGCAACATGTCAAAAATGAAAATGATTCAAAAACTGCAGTATATTGAAAGAAAACAACATAAAATATAATGCGTTATATCGAAAATGGGATGAAGAAATACATACAAACAAGAATCGTTGAGGAATATAGGTGCGGATAACTTAAATATATTAACGTTACTTAGAATATGATGATTTTTTAATTTCATTACAGTAGGTAGTTGTTACATAAGTTAGTCTGAGGTAATTACAGTTTGATAAAGTAGATAAGTTCAGATAAAGGCCGCAAGCTACATTTTCGGTTTTAGAATAGGGTTATATATTATTCAATTAAAATTTTTATATAAGGTTACATCATTATTTTTAATTGGGTTATAACATACAATTACAATTTTACAATTACAATACAATTTTTTCAAGATATTACAATTTACTTTTAGATGCAATAAAGTTCATGAAGCTAATAGCTACTTTACGCTTGAAAGTTCTAGTATCACGTTCTTGGGGTTTTGTCATCAAGTTGTAGTCAAAAAACAACATCGTGATTTTAACATTACGTTTACAGTGCAAGTCTTGGAATTTATAGAAGTTCTAAAGCCTGTACATCCCGAAATAATATTTAAATAACAGTACGTAATTTTTAATGAATGATAAATGCGTAAATATAAACATGAAAAATTCAGTGAACAGAAACTATACAATTATTCACATAAGAAATGCATAGTGTCTCGATGCAGGGTGAAATCGTATACTCAATTATGATTATAATGATGCATGGTGAAATTATATTCATAGTATTGACAAATAATTATCCGATCATATCAATACATAATCAAGACAATCCATGCAAGGAAGCTGTTGAGTCTGTTAAGACATTTAACAAGTCGGACGAAAAATGAATAAGAAGCGAGGAAAGGAATTTATAAATTAAAATCAATAGAGAATGCAAATTTTGAGCGGAATCGATCAACGGAAAATCCAACGCAAATTTCCTTCGTATTACAATAGAATTGTTAACAGAAATGTTACCGTCAACTGGGGTGACTTCGGTCGCCGGGGTGACTTCGGCCGCGTTTTTACTTTTGCTTTGCAAACAAAAGCGGGGTCATAAACGATGGTCAAAGTCACTCCGGCGTTTATGACTTCGTTTACGACCCTGCCCTTTATGAGCCCGGCGTTTACGACCCCGTTTTTGTTTGTAAAACCAAATAAAAAACGCGACCGAAGTCACCCCGGCGGCCGAATTCACCCCAGTTAACGGTACCGAAAAATCTGTATTAAACGATATGGCAAAATTAATAACCGTAGCCAGCCTCTGAGCATGAGTTCAGGTCTTTTCCAATGAAATGCAACCTGTAATTCCAGCTTCGATTCGTTAAATAAACACGTTCCGAAAAATTAATCTTTTCTTAAATTAAATCAAACTAAATATTATACTTTCTATTCGTTCAATTAATATGTAAAAAATAAATATCTTCTTCAAGGAAATGAAACACACATGTTTTCTTTGTGAAGAAACCTGAAATGAATAGATACACTAGAAGTTTGCAACCGAAGAAGCTTCAATGTTACGGGTTACAAAATTACGAATGTGCGACAGCACTTCTTGATCGAGGGACTCTATGGCAGAACAAATTAGAAGTACCTTACTACTATAAAATTTAATGTTCAGTAAATATTCTAAATGTTTAATTCAATATAACAGCGTCTAAGAAATCGACTAGTCTTGAAAAATATTTAACATTTCAACGTTCCGAATAGATTAGACTGTTTGGGCTTCTAGATATATACAATGTATATATTTAAAAACCAGATTATACATGAATCACGATGAATTCAAGTTAGTGATACTGGAAAACATCCCATACATAATTAAATCACCCGGTAACCACAATACCTAGCCTACCGGCTATGAATGAGTTTTGTAATCACTCACTTTTTAAAATCATTCCGATACAAGATATCGAATTCTTAGAAATGTTCAATTTTCCCAGTACATGTTGCTGCATAGAGTTATTTAATTAATCTATATCTAGTTGAGATTGAAAAATTTTCAAGCTAGATCCAGTCATCAAAGATTTTTTTAAGCTAGATACCGTGGAACAATCTATTTTTTAAGCTAAAATCTTCTTTGAAATTCATCCTGTCAAGCGTCTCCGGCGAGCATTAGTCCTCGTACAGAATCAACTGTCCCATTCTTCATTAAAAATATACGGCGCCTTGAGAATAAAAACCTGATATATTAATACATTACTAGCAATTCATGATGAACTACAATTCGAATTCGAGAGGAAAGATCTGAGTTTTTCCGATTACAGAAGTGAGAAGTTAAAGTAAAGTTTATTTTAAATTTTCAAGGAGAAAAAAATGTCAGTCCTGATTCTGAAAATGTCCACACAGGCCCAAGCAAACATGTATTGTTTTCGGTAACAATGCCTATTTCGGTAATGAACAATTACCTATGTACAACGTCAAGCTGGAACACAAATTTTGCTCAAAACAAGCGATGTTCTAATTTTGCCTATGCTTTCTCTTCTATGTTTTGTTAAAAGTGTCGCCAATTTATTGTGAATGAATACTATGATCACAAATATTTAAAAACTTAAAACTTTCTGATTTTCCTTTAACAAAATGAAAGAAATTAAGAAAAAATTACAATTCAGAAGAAAAAATATCTAGAATTAGACTGTACCAGGTATAAAATTGTAGCGAGTGCTAGTTTAAATGCATCAAGGTTGTGATGCCGAAAACAACTGAGAATGACTTATCTAATATACCTAACTATCCTTATCTATAACGTTGTTCTTATATGAGTAATTACATTATAGTATTACCGAAAAGACACCGAATTTCATCCGGAAAAAATTCAACATACAAATTCTCTCGGAAAACAAGAAATACAAGAAATTGAAATCCTCGTTTAAAATAATTTAGCAGCGAGTGTAATAGAAGTACATTAAGAGGTGCTTTTGAATCCAAGCAAAAATGAAGGACAAAAATTTTTTTTTAACACAGTATAGCAACCCGAAGAATTTTCCATCGGATATAATTTTAAATTTTCTTAAACAAATACAATTTTCTAAACAGCCGATTGGAACCAACAGAACAAATCGAATTTTGTAGGTAGAAACAAATAGAATAGACCGAATTTTGAGAGCATAAATCCTGCAGGCATCGGACACAGACGTCAAACAGTCGACACAGGCAACAATACAACAAATTTGCATGTGTCGGGACACACGACTGCGCATACAAGCCATGCTAAATAGATTGCAGCAGCCAGGAATAATACGGCAGTATCTGTCGTAACGAATGTAGGAAACATTCTAGGTGTCTTCCTCTCAAAACATAAATAGTAGAGAAATAAAAACCATTCGTTACAATAGAAAAAAAACAGTGTCACTTAAGGATTATTTACGACGAGTCGTGGTATCAGTTTCAAATTAAGCTGATTATACTAATTATTCCTAATCGATGAAATTATTCATGCTGCATTATCCTGATTTCAAGTGATTGGAGCGATCAAATTTATGCGATTGCATTTAGGTGGCAATTAGAAGAGAGGAAGGCACCGAGTACATAATATAAGACTGCAGCATAAATAAGACACGCAGCAGAGTCAGCGGAAATGACCTGGGCCTATACTTTCAAAAAAAGTTAAGAGATCGTAAGTTCATTAGCTAATCATTGACGGCCTTTCAAGCCAAATCCAGCAATTATAGACAAGAAAATAGAGCGTAAGTACTTACGTTCACTTAGCCAGCTTTTAAAGTATGGCCCCTGATCACAGCTAACTCACAAGAGGCCATAAGAGCGGCGGTGGCAGAAGGCGTGACTTGACTGCTCCCTATAGGATCCATTGTCTTCATGTCAAGGAGTGACTCAGTCATAAGGTCCTGTGCCATGGTGGACGTGGTACCAGAAGTACCCATGAGGTCACCCAAGTCCCCTAAGAGGTCCACGTCCACTTGCGGATAATGAACGGGTGGGGGTCGGCCTGGGGGCTTGGAAGGGGACGCGGCAGACCCCGACACGGGTGGGGGTCGCGCAGGCTTGGGTGACCCCGCGGACGCCCGGAATGAAGCCCATCCCTCTGAGGTGGGCTGAACAGCTGCGAGCGATCCCCAGTAAAATATGCCACATATTTTCCGAGTAAAACATACAAAACAAGGAAAAACGTGCTTTGAATTTAACAACAGCTCAAGAAAACTCCAGATGCAGTACGAATTGCCAACCAATTACAGTACGTACGTATACTTTTGGCTCTCGTATGTTGAGTCGCATTTATGATTTATTTACAATTAGTGATCAAACTATATGCGATACTTTGAGCACTAATTGATAATTATCACCAAAAATTGAGACAAATTCTCAGTCGCCATACAACTTGTTGAAAATAGTCACAAAAAATCGTGTATAAGTACATGCCGCGCGGTCCTATATAGTCAATGCCAAATATATTAGCAGATAAAAATACTATACGCATTATTCCAGAACTTGTGTGCATTTTTACCGTTACTACCAGTTATTGAACATTGGCACATCAAGAAATTGAGCAGGGCACATCAAGAAATTTGAGCTAATTTCAGCTGATTAATACGGCGTTTACAAACTCTGCAAATTATATTTAGATTATCGGCGATGTCTCCAAGTATTTGGGATCAACATCTCAACTTATTCTAAATGCCAACTTGACGACCAACTCAGTTATCAGCTTAACAACCAATTAAATGACTAATTTACAGTTAAGGGTTTCAATTTTCTAGGCTATAAGTGAATTTTTCAATGAACAAAGTTGATATAATTTAAATTAATAGGAAATGCATTCAAGTCATGGGTTGTTTTTGGAGGAGAGACAACTCTGTCAGAAGAGATAAAGATGCTAGTTATCAGTAGGAAAAGTAACACAAAAATGATCAATTTATTGTTCAATAATCATCTCTGTAATTGCAAAATGAGTATTTTTGTGGTTTCACTTGAACCGAAAGAATATTTTTTAAATTGTTGCAACTCAAACAGTTTTGACAAATTACTTTCAGATAATTTCTATTCCATATCACATATCTTCATAACTAGTAATAATGATTATTAATAAAATACTAATCATTATAAAATAATTATAAATTTTAATTATAACTAATAATAATTATAAAATAATGACGCAGAACCCTAGCTTTTTGAAAGTATTGAAGAAAACGTTAAAAAGTACTCCTTGGTATATCTTCCNCAACTTACCTACCTATGTCATGAAACACCTACAACACATCTCAAAAATTTTATCAAATAATGTACGTTCTCTCACTAGAAACTGATAACACACAATGTCAAATAATTTAATATTGATTTTATTATTATTATTATTATTATGTACTAGGTATATGCTGCAAATGTTGAATTTGCAGCGTATAGTACATACCTCTGCTGTACAATTATTTTAGTAAAAAATGAAAGTTACAATATTTTCCAACATAGGTACTATGCAGTGATAATGAGACCATGCAGTAAAATAATATTTACATGCTAAAATATTCTCAACAGGATAAAAATAAAGCATTCAATGCACTATTGATAACATATCCACCAAACAAATTTACAGGTTAAATTTACAGCATACATACCAAATAACACCAAGTACTTGAGGTGGCAAACGTGACTGCAGGAAGAACTTCTTAGCAGCATCACCAGACACCATGCCAGTGCCACCCGCCAGTGTCCTGAACTGTTCCTCATGTTTTGCTCTCTCGCCTGGAGTCACAAGCCATGGATCAGCTGCACCAGCTGGAGCAGCCATCTCTGCAAAAGTTAATTATATGATTAAATTATCCTGAGTATATTCCATGTAATGAGTTCAATTGTAATATGTAAGTATATAATAATAAGTTTACTTGTTTAATCTAACTCCCTCTTGCTACCATCAAACGGGGTGATAAGGGACAGTTTTAAGCATTTATATTAATAACTTCTTACCATGAAACATTTCATAAACAAGTTTGGGCTTGTTTTAAAGCTCTTTGTGAGGGGTAATTGTATGGCATCTTCAAAAAAAATTCCATATGCTATTTATAAGGCAACACGCAAAATGAAAGGGTCCTGATTTACCCCTGGAAACTGGGTAATCCGGGACGCTGTCTTGCGGAAATGGCTGCCCTTTTTTTTTGTTAATGAGATACCCAAATTCGGTCAATCACGTTTTTCAAGACAATGCCTTTCTGCAACTTTTATGTAAGTAAAATTTTATAAAATTTTTCAATACAGCAAATATATATATATATATTTTTTTTTTTTTTGCTACAGACCTTAGTAAAGGTACTTTTCCAAAATCTCACTTTTAACATATTTTTTGAGGGATTTTTTAGAGGTAGTAAATGTATGATTTCTTAACTTGCTTTATGCTACATAGAAAGTAAAAAATTTTCAACTTTATGCCACTATTTTTAGTTTTGCAATATTTTGATTAGTTTAGCTGCTATAACATTTAAACAAAATGTGGGACGACAGTCCTGATCACAGAAAATGTAATGTGTAAAAATCACAGAAAATGTAATTTATTCTACATCTGCATCATCTGCAAAGGAAGAGAAGGTTCAAACGTTTTAAAATTGGGTTTTATTTCAAGTGTCCCTAATTAGCTACCTACCTACTCTGTTCCCAGGGGCCACTGTGCAGAGAGTGAACGAAGATTTAAAGACCTACGGCGACGCATTATCGGCAAAATTTTTGCCTTCAGAAGATCTTGCCGACACATTTAGATTGAAATTCTTGCATTTAATATATTTCTCAGTCTTCAGCCAACTATTCCGGTACGTTGGATGGATTACGATGCAGCGAAGCTTGTCCGGAAATCAGTTGCGATGAGTTCCCGCAAAAAATGTAAACAGCATTTTTTCGATTGCGTAGTTTCGGTCGCATTAGAGCAGTCAGACTGCTTTATTACTTGTTCAGTTGACACTAGCTGTACAACCGGACTGTTTTCAGGGTAAAATTATTTATTTGGGGTAACACGTGCATGCAACCTTGTAATAAGTTCGTGGCTTGTAAATAGTTCGTCATTACTCAGCGTAAATGGCTTTTCATTAAAAATTACCCGGCGACGCATCTTTAAAATGGCCGGCGACGCTTTAGGCTTAAAAATCCATATATTGCCGACGCTGCATCCGCCCTCTGCATAGTGGCCCAGGGGTAGCTAATTAGGGATGTTTTTATTTTGGGTCTGGCACCTTACAAATAGCATATGGAAATAATGAAATTTTTCAGAGATGCCATATAATAACCCTAGCAAAGGCCTTTAAAATGAGCCCAAATTTGTTTATGAAATGTGTCATGGCAAGAAGTTATTAACAAGTCAAAACTGTCCCTTATCCTAAACTATTTGATGGTAGAATGTAGGAAGTAGGTAGATTTTTTATATCTAGGCTAACTAACTTAATGCATAAAATTATGAGTCATAAAAATCTGGAATATTTTACAGAATTTTCCAAAAGATATGGATAAAATTTAAATATATTGTTTCTCAAAGACTGAAATGAATTACAGAAATTCTCATCATTCTGTCCTCTTCTTTATTAAATTACCTAATTAGGCCAAACCGGGCAAACCCTAATTAACCCTATGACTAACCAAGTGCTAGTCTGGAAAAGTCCTATTTTTGTCTGAAATATTGCTGCTCAAATATCATATAATTTCAGTAGGTATGAAATCTCGCGTGCTCAAAAAATTCAGTCGCGGCTCGCCAAGTAGATATATTCCATGCCTGACCAAGTGGCTGGCACTGACTGACACAGACACTAACTTTGGGCCTTTTAACCCAATTTGGGATATTGGGCAAACCTGAAATTACAGGAAAAAATTATACCTAATTTCACAGGTTTTTTATGATTGCATTTTAGAGTTTCCTATTAAAATTCCACTTTTACCTTTAGTTCCTGAGGACCCAAAAATATCAAGCACAAGCAGTAATGTTTCAGTCTCAGAATTTCAGATCATTATCTGATTAAAGAATTAATTTAATAATACTAATAGTAGCCTATAACAGCTGACACTGACACTCTGACACTGACAGCAGGCCAGCAGCAAGACTTTAGTGAAAAAGACAAGTTTTTCAACTCTGCCCCCGCATCATTTTTATGAAAATCAACAAGTAAATGGCTTGCACTTACGACTTGCCCATGCCTCCACATGCTACAATTTTTGGTAGAATCTGCTTTTCCAGATTGATAATAATGCTTAAAAAGGATGTGTTAGGCCTATTCAAAAATTCCTTCTGATTTCCTCACTCCTCAGTCGTTACTCGTTAGGTTATAATTAGGTATATAAATGATTGAAACAAAAGTTCTCCAATAAAATTTAATCGTACCTACTCACAGATTAGTTGCGACCCACAACAGACACCAGGTAATTGTTATTAATTCAAGTTATTCAACTATCCGTCGCCGATACGACCAAGAAGAGGGAGAAACCCATGAAACTACAAACACCAGGCACCAGCTATAACTCTGGTCGCAGACTGAACTCTCATGTTCCGGCCGCCAGGAGGTCCGTGATTATTGAACGGTCTGCAATTGTGCAGTGGTCTCTTGAACGAAGTCCGCAAAAAAAGTTGACTAATGTAAAAAAAATTAAAAACGTATATCATAGATATCACACAAATAATTTCTTTTTCGACTAAACATTACACGATGAAAATTTAAAATTTAACTAGGTTTAGTTTATTCATAGGGAAAGGTTATTACTCATTAAAAACAATGCAAGCTTCGTAAACAAGGATAATTCCAGGCTTGAAAGTCCTGTGAAGAAAGATTAGAGATTATGAAGCTTCCAAGCCTCTGTTATTGACGTCTGTTATGAAGCAAACATGTATATTCATGGTTTATACAAGGCCCCAGAAGGATTTCTAGAATTTGAAACAAGAACCAACACCAAGGGCCAAGGCTCTGAACTAAAAAACTGCGTTGCAACTCATCCACGCGACAACATTTCTTCTCGCTCCGAATCACCGACATGCGGAACGGCCTCCCCAATTACATCGTTGACGCTCCGCTCATATAAGCGTTCAAGAACAGACTAGATAAAGCTATGGAGAAATAAATGTTCAGACTTAAAATGCCTAGCACCATAACGAACCCTGTGGAAATCTAGTAAAAATTACAAACTATCGACGGTTTGGAAAAGATCCGGTAGAATGACCTGTTTTTAGATCTCCTGTGGACGAGGCACGAAAAGTGCAGGAATCTGCGACAGGCCACATCAGGCACTGTTCTTCAGCGCCGACTTCACTATGCTATATATTATATATAAAGCCCAGTCCAAATACTCAAACTTATCGTCAGTCTTGCATGTCATGCCAGGTTTGACTTTGACCGACAAGACTGAGCATGTGGAGTGTTTGACCTCCCACCCGTCATGCAAGACGGGTGGGCGAAGTTTGAGGTTTGACAAACCTGGAAAAGATGGACGGACGAGTACTTGGGGTTCATGCAAGACTGACGATAAGTTTGAGTGTGTGGACGGGCAACCGAGGTCAAACTTTTACTCTATCGCAGTGTGAACTGATGTTGAAAGGTGTGACATTGTACTTCGCTAGCTCTAGTTTTTTACATCAAAATGTCATCACATGATATCAGATACAGGTCACACGATTTCTTTTTTGAGTTTATCGAATTATATCGTAGTTTCCTTTGTTTGTGGAAAATTCAATCAACACCTACAGTGATAAGAACAAGAGAGCACATGCCTATGCGATATTGATTGCTAAGTGCAAGGAAGTTGATCCTACAGTGAACAAATACATTGTAACGAAGAAATAAACTCTTTTCGTACGGTTTATCGAAAAGAATGTGCCGAAATGAAGTCGTCAATGCGGTCTGGTGCTGGTAGGAATGCTGTCTATCAACCCTCATTGAGGTATTGGAGGCTGATACTACCTCCCCCATTGCCGAGAGCGCACTAAACTCAAATAAAATTTGAATAGTGTGGACGCTCGTCAGTCTTCCGTCTTGTCGGTCAAACTTTGGCATACCATGCAAGACTGACGATAAGTTTGAGTGCGTGGACAGGGCTTAATAAAGTGCAACAGTTACGATTAAGTCATCATAAATCAATAATTAACTATTATTTTCAAAGAATATAGTATTATCCGTTATGAACAGATCGATATTGATATTACAGAGGGCCTCATTTCTTAATGAATTGATTCAATTATTCACATTTTTCCTAATTGCATAGATTTTGACAAAACAAATCTGTATTTTTTGTGACACCACTGCATCTCTCGTTGACGGAACTCAGACACAATCTTGGCGGAGTGATCTTTTGGCCTCTTATTTTATTATTATTAGGTTTATTATTATTTTTAGGTTTATTGTATTATTAGGAAACGAAACGATAATTGCGTCCCATATTCATTTAGCATTCAATTCTGACTGTTTTTTTTTTTTTTTTTTTTTTTTGCTTGAGCACATTCTAATATTCTCAAACACATTTCAGCACAATTTTCCTAAGATATCCTTGAACAAAATTACATCTTGAAATTTATGTCTAAAAAATATTATTGTATCTAGGAGTAGCACGAAGCTATAGTTATCATATTCAATATTCGGGTTGAAGTTGACGATATGAACGCAGGGTTAAGCACAGCTATATTGGAAGAGTAAATTCCGGGTTCGAGACTCACAGCTAGCTGCTTTAATCTGCTATCTCTAAAATACGTCAAAATTGGCCTCTCACATTATAATATTTCTTATTTATATATTATTTTATATCATTTCATGTTATACATATATATATGTATTTTTTAATTTGTCAGAAGAGATCACATGATAATTGAGTGCAATATATTTTTCATTTTCTTCTCGAATCTAGTGCAATTTTAAACTACTTTCTTGAGAAGAATCTATCAATATAGAAGTCGAGTGCGGCTATGGTTTCATGTGCAGGCATTTTGGCGGTACTGCAGCCTGAAGCCGAAGTTTGCGGCATCGCCTGTTTCGTTGCTATCCGTCACAACGTACATGACGAACGGTTGAATATCGGCTGTAAAAGAAGAAATTATAAAATTTTGGTAGTAAATGTGTGTTTTTCAGGTACTTGGTTTCAATTAAATTGCTATGTTCACTGAGTAGCAAACAACGTAAAAACTGTCTGCTGCTGCCATTCCATTTAATTTTTTCGTTCAAGATTCTCACAAACAATCACTATTTCGGGAAAGGTGATTCCAGGCATAAATAGTTTGCGCATATTTTTCTGGACACTCACACAACAACCACTTGATTATTTAATTATTCAACACACTCACAGACCACCACTTATTCGGGAAGCTAATTATTTAATTATTTAAGAGACTCACAGTCCTCCACTTGATCGGGATTCCAATTATTTAATTATTCAAGAAACTTACAGCCATCCATTTGATTGGGGAAACCAATTATTAAATTATTAAAGACACTCACAAGAATAGAAGTGAATAGAATAGAAGTGTCGGCACTGAAGAAATAGGCCCATGGCCTGTTGCCGATTCTTGAATTTTTGGAAACCAATTATTAAAGACAGACACTCACAAACCACTACTTGATCGGGGAAACCAATTATTTAATTATTCAAGACACTCACAGACCACCACTTGTTCTGGAACACCTATAATTTAATTATTCAAGACACTCAAAAACCACCACTTGTTCGGGGGGACGCCAATTATTTAAATATTCAAGACACTCACAGCCATCCATTTGATTGGGGAAACCAATTATTTATATAATTATTAAAGACACTCACAGACCACCACTTGTTCGGGGAAGCCGAGGCCGCAGAACCTGTCCGCCATGACCGAGACTCCCGCGGTGTCCACGTACTCCCCGCTCGGGATAAGCACGTAGTCCGCTGAGCAGTTAGCAGTGCCCGTCAAAGAAGCCGTTTCGGTTCCTGACAATATTTAAATTTTATTACAAAAACAGGAGGAAATGTTATTCAAAAATGTAAAATCAAGAAAAATGCAGAATAAATTCAATTAGTTAATTTGCAATTGAAACATACTAATGATATAAGAAAAATAGCATGCTATGGTTTCTCTTCTAAATATTAATTTAACTCAAGTGATACGGTTCTTAGATTACAGTTTCTAGCATTGCTAACTTCGGGGCCACAGTTTCTCACCTATCAAAGTAGGACTTAGTCCTTGGGCATCCCCACTGATGCCGAATGTGTAAGGGTTAGTTGTTACAGTGTCACCCTTGGTCCAAGATATACTGCAGTATCCTGAGCGCGACGCCACGCAAATGCCGTAGCGCAGGTTATTCAAGTGAAGAGAAGCTGAGGCATCCGCTGCAAGAACCAGATATATACATAAACTCATCCTCATTTTTCAGTTACATAGATGCACGAATGTAGAGGTTTTAAGGGTGGACTTAATGGGCGCCTTGCATTCGATTCTATAGACAATTCTTACTGTGGTTCCCACTAGTTATTATAATAAATTTTAAACGTTAATGAATGTAAGTTTAAATTATTTACAATATATAAATTTCCAATGGGCTTACAATGAATTATTATCACTTTCTTATATTGATTAAGTCATTGCCCTTTAGCCGATTCCCAAGCACATGGTCGCCTCACTGATGAGTTAAGCTAAGAAGACTAATTAACTAATTAAGCTAAGAAGACTAATTAACAAATTAAGCTAAGAAGACTATTTATTAGTTAATACGCTATATTAGTGTAAATTACCAAACGGCACTCGCCTATTTGGGCCGCTGTAGGTTGTACGTAATTGAAGCTCTCGACGATACCAGACGAGTTGGTGTAGTACTGTGTGCAGCCTTCAGGAGCTAATATGAAGTATGATTTATATTTTACTTGAGGAAACTTTTTTTTTCGAGAGAATGTCTTCAGTTAAACTTGCAGGCCCTTTCCAATAAACCAAAATTTTTGCAATAAAGTCGGGCAAATTAGAAGAATATTGTTATCAACACCTACTAATTGTTAACAACATTTAAAAGCACTGAACTTCAGTTAAGCACAATAAGATAAAACAGCGCAAATCTACGAGCATTTGACGTAAATTTATTTCATGTGTTGAATATTTTCACACTTTTCAACATTATATCAAGAATATTTCCATGGATATGCAGTAAAGAATTTTCGAAATTCTTACACTTCTCTGTGAAGATTTGCTTGGTGTATAATTTCCAATTTGAAAAAAATTAATAACTAAGAAACAAAGTGCAGAGGTTTACTAGATGCGTTAGACGTTTGAATTTAAGTGAAGATCTTGCAAGTAATAAAATCACTTGACTGCTTAAATGGCAAGTTCATCAAAAATTAAAAAAAAATAACCAGATACTTCACCATTTCTTGAAAAGGAAAACGGTTCGGAATGAATTCCTTTGTTTTTTTAAATTTTTGGAGATCTTGCAAGTAATGAATACCTTTATATGGAGAATTGCAGGCGATCTGATCAACCTTTATGTTCCAATTTCTCTGTGATGAGGTGATCCCTGTGTCGATGTTGATGGTTGGGTTGCCTCCGTTGGGATCAACATCCACGTACACTGTCGATAAAAGTGTTGTAAAAAAGTCTCACTGTGTTTGCCTGTGTTGCTGCTACACAAGAATGGAACACTCACTGTGTTTGCCTGTGTTGCTGCTACACAAGAATGGAACACTCACTGTGCTTGCCTGTGTTGGAGCCACACAGTTTTGGGATCGTTGCGTCATTGGCTGATCCTGTGATGGTCATGAAGTCAGTTTCGCACACGCCGTTCACGTTCGGCGGCTCCAGCTCAAAGCTCACAAAGTCCAGCCTCAGCTGGCATATATTGTTGTCCAGCAGCTGGACTGTTGTGACGCAGTTGCTCACGGTCGTGTCTGAGCTGGGACTGCTGGGGTTAATGAAAGATGATCCATTGCGGGTTGTAGTTTCTCCGCATGTTTGAGTAACTGGAATAAAAATCACGTAAAATTACTATTTAGTGTATTCTTTTTACCAATTTAGCAACAGGCATTTTTTTATGTCAAATACTTTTCTCTGTCGGAGTAGGATCAACATCGGTAAAGAAGAAGTGCCTTTTCACTTATACGAGTCATACAACTATCCATTAATTTCTCAGTCATTCATCTCTGAGTAATAAAATTAAAGATGTGCGATAATTCATCTCAATGTACCCACAGTACTCACTTTAAATCACGATCATACTTTTTTACCACAGTACTAGTAGTAATAGTTACCCCTCACCCTCAGCTAACCACAGTAGTAGCTCACAAACATCCATTATTATCTTGACTAAATTTATGCCGGCCGTGAATAAAACTTTTACTCTGACCGACAACTAAGTACAGACAACTGCACTATAATTTAATCTGACCGACAATTTATATACGAAAATAATTATATATAAAAAATGTTCTCACATAAGCAGCAGACTCCGAAGCCCCCCGCGCAGGTGCCTGAGGCTGTGCCCCCGAGCTGTGGGCAGCTACTGGCAGCTTGACACACGCCCGTTGTGACGGTCGTTGACAACGTCGTGCACTCGTCAGCCGCAACCGAGATGAATGTGAACGGGAAGAGGACTTGTGCCGTAGAGATGGGGGACAAATTTAATTTAAGATAAATTTTAAATACTTTAACAACTGCAATGAGCGGGACGATGACTTGTGCCGCAGAGATGGGGGAGATTTTAATTCTTTTTTTTTATATATAATAAGTTTTAGATACTTTAGCAACCGCAATGAACGGGAAGATGACTTGGGCCGTAGAGAGGGGGGAGATTTTAATTTATTATATATAATAAATTTTAAATACTTTAGCCACCGCAATGAGCGGGAAAATGACTTGTGCCGCAAAGAGGGGGGACAATTTTAATATACTTTAGCCACCGCAATGAACGGGAAGATGACTTGTACCGTAGAGGGGGGGAACGATTTTAATTTTTAATTCAAAATAAATTTTTGATACTTCAGCAACCGCAATGAGCGGGAAGATAACTTGTGCCGCAAAGAGGGGGAACGATTTAAATTTTTAGTTTGAAATAAATTTTAGATACTTTAGCAACCGCAATGAGCGGGAAGCTGACTTGTGCCGCAGAGAGGGGGAACAATTTTAATATTTAATTTAAAATAAATTTTAGATACTTTAGCAATCGCAATGAACGGGAAGATGACAGGCGCCACAGATAAGGGGGTACAATATTAATTCATTATACCCAATAATTTTCTGGATCTTGAGAAGCAATCGCAATGAACGGTCGGGTTCTTCTCCGCCCGCACAAAAATTAATGGGAAAATGACTGACCTCGCAGAAGGAGACGATCTTAATTTATTTTAATTTAATGAAGACGATTTTACATTATGTTTTTGATAATTGATGTTTTTAAGTTGTATGAATGCTACCAGTTTTTTCATTAATATTATATATAAAAAATTCTAGCGGAAATGGTTGTCGCTCATTATCATGACCCTCGATCAAGGCCTTTTTTATTGTTTTATTGTTTACTTCAAATTTTGAAAATTTTTTGTTTTAAGAGTAAACAATCCGGGATTTTTTTAATGAAATCACTTTGTGAATATGAGACCGGAAGTAAAGCCTCCAATGCTTCAAAAAAATTCAAAATTAATCATATTCTTCAATGGACAACCTCATATTCATTCTAAATATTAATAGATATGTTATTTATTTTAGAAATTCATGTTTCTGAATAATTTCTTGCGCCTTTAATGGAACAAATTTTTGAGATCTTTGAATTCAATTGATTTCTTATCATTTTCCGGGCAACCTGGGAATTTTATCCACCTGGACTATTCTTTTACTATTTTCACTTGCAGATCATAAAAAAATAAATATTTTACTTACAGATTTTATACAAGTAAATATTAATATATACAAATAAAGTTCATCATCATCGAGAAGTATATACTTACAGCGAGGATCTCTTTGTGTTTCAAGTCCGTCAGCAAAGATGCTCTGGTGGTCAGAAGAAGTTGTGATGTTCACGGCTCCTGGCTCAGCATTTCTCGACATCCCCATCACTAGCAGTGTCCACCATAGCTGTCATATGATAAGAGATGAATGACTGAGAATTTTCAAATTTTCAGAGAGAACATTATTGGTATTTAACCCTTTTAGACAACGTATCACACAATTCTACACAAATAAAAACAAACACAATTAAAACCACACGATTAAAACCAAACGAGATATTTTGAGTGATTCAATTATCATCGCTTTGGTATAAACGAAAACTATGATGCGTATCAAAGGTTCGGTTTCATTATAATTTAACGTGATAATTTGATTGAATAAATCATCAACTGGAAAAAATAAAAGTATGATGCAAACTTACCGCTTTCATGGCGTCCGATGTATTGATCACTTTATTCAAAATGTTAGCTAGATCAAAAGAAAAATTTGCACGTTTAAATTTGACAACTAATGATGTTCGATCTTTGGTTATTACCAAATGCTACCTTTTTGCATAGCTACGAAGAGCATTATATTTAAATATAAATTATTGCTGAATTAGTTATTCTTCTGTCTTTTAAATAAATTTCTAGAAGTACTTGTGAAATAGTATTAGTTTACATTCTGGAACAACAGATGCTGTTATGATAGCAATGTAGCAAGCCTATTTTGGCCGCCATGGTCATGCGGGATAATCGACTGCGAAGTTGTAACCTCTAAATTTGTGATTAGTAAGAACTTAATCTGCAGAATGTAATACAATTATTTTGTGTTTTATCTTTTATCGGATTGTGTTTTAACCGTTATCTGATTGCATAGGTACGAATGTAACTAAACCTGGTACTGTTATAAGTAACGTAGTAAAATCATGCAGTTTAAAAGGGGCTTATTAACCCTTAAATCATATGTATATAGTTTTCCATGTAGAACCGTTATCATTTGTTTTTTAGATTAATGATGCTTGCTAATGCCTCGACTGATGTCTAAGCAATATAAAATTTTTACAGTGATTTCCCAATTTATTTGAATAATTTTTTTTACGTTTTAAAAATTTGATATTTTTGTTTAGTGGCTGCTACAAATCGCAGGGCACACAGCCCTGCGATTATTATTAGATTATTTAATGCATCTTATTAATACAGTTATCAATTATTTCTGTTTTATAATAAATTTACTGCCTTATTATTCGCGCTGTGTTTTGTGGATATTCATATATTCGGTCTGCTCGATGCTAAGTCATTCCCCACGCTCACACCGAACTCCGCTTGCAAGATATATCTAATCTTCGCATTATACAGTGCAAGATGGCGTCATAACATTTGTAGTGTGACGTAATACCCTTCGTTTTATTCTTCAGCATCTTCTTTTATTCTTCAGTATCTTTTATTCAGTATCTTCCAGTTACTCGTATTCACTTTATTACCCTTTGATTTTATTTCTATTCTGTCAGTACTTATTTTATATTTTTACTTCTTCATATTAATCAGTAGCCCTTTTCTGCAATCAAACGTTTTATCTCGACTCTGACGGTAAACGCGGATAATTTGTTAAATAAAAATCGTTTCAATAGATATTTAAATCCCAGTTTATAATGATTTTCTGCTAATTCTGTTATTTTAATGCGTACTATTAAAATTTTTGCATGTTTTTAACACGTGGGATGCATTTAAAAGCCTCGCAAAACGTCCACGCGACCGACAGACCGGGCTGCTGTTCTCGAAATGGAAGCGAAGTAGGTCACAGTCTCGTTATTTATAGTTCGAATTGAATGGCTATTTGGCCACCTTTTAGAGGCGCGTTAATCGAATTTTCTAGAAGTTGATTGTCACTGCACACCGACGAAAGTTTGTTCCCGGGAACGTTAGCGGAGCGAAACTTTTATTTTTCAGATTGGTGCCTAAGAGTTGCGGCACCGAGCACTTCTGCAGATGTCGATCAGGGCCTAAACTTTCAAAAAAAGTTAAGACATCGTAAGTTTATAACCCAATCATTGACGGCCATTCAAGCCAAATCCCCCAATCATATAGACAATAAAATAGAGCGTAAGTATTTACGTTCACTTAGCGAGTTTTGAAAGTATGGCCCAGTCTCGGTGATTACTTCCCCGATAACACCCTTAGTGCTTGGCAGATTGATTGTTGATTCTCTACAATCACCACGTGCATTGTATACCCTGATTAACAAGAGTGTTTAGTATGTGACAGAAAAACAAACCTGCTGAGTACGGTAGGTACAGTTACAATTTTTCAGAGCCCCAAGAATTTGCGGAGCACTGACTTGAAAGGCCTTATAAATAATTGAAAGGCTTTGGGGTAATCGAAAGGCTTCAGAGTAATTACATGGCTTTATTTTTTCACCTGTTATTTTCCTTGTAAACAAATGTTTCAAGAAATTATCTGATGAGGCTGTATGTTGACTTTCGTAAAGAAGTACAAAATGTTGATGTTTAGGCTTTAAACTTTTATTTTGGTAAGAAGATCACAATTTTCAGTGAGAAATAATTTGACATTTTTACTATACTCTCGTCAAATATTTTATTTGAGAAATAAAAAATCTGGAATAAAAATAACATGTGAATGAAAAAATGAACCAAAGGTATTAAATATTCACAGGTGTACTATGTATAACATATAGTAATTGGAACCTGTATCAGTAATTGGTAATTATTTACATTTATTGTATAAAATTATTATTTTTACTAAGATATTTCCAGTTTGAAGTTTATTGTTTGGGTTTGTGTTAGTTGTGATTTTATTTGGCCGGCTACAGTTTCCCAGCATTTGGTACAATGGTGTGGGCAACATTCCGCATTTCTTCAAATCCACATTTGAAGATAGAAGCTAACTCCAACCTCTAGTCAGATTCAGAGACAGCCCACATCCTCAATAAACAAATAATAAATAGATTCAGAGACAGCCCACCAACGAGAGAGTCAGGGAGGGACTCCTTTCGACTGCCGACTACGCCACACTTGCATTTTTTTCGTCCGCTTTATCGTCACTACTATGGAGTGAGACTTCCAGCGTGCGTCTCGTCTGGAGGTGGCGGCCTCGAGGTGTTGGGACGATCTGGGGACTGCGGCAACTGCTTGTCTTCTTACGGAGGACGGGTCTCTGCGAGAGCTCAAGAGAGAACCGGATGCTGCCGAATAGAATAGAATAGGAGTGTCGGCACTGAAGAAATAGGCCCATGGCCTGTTGACGATTCTTGGATTTTCGAGACTTGATTCACAAGGGATCCGGCCTTTAGAACCCGATCTTTCCATAACTGACGATTCATTGAGATAGCTGCTGGACTTATTGCCTGGTCCGTAATTTGCTAGGCATTTGCAGATTGGTTGTCCGTCACTAAAGCTCAGGGTGTTGTGGAAACTTGTAGCCCCGGCTGGTTTCCATTATGGATAACCGTCTCCCCTTCACCACTCTCAACCCAAATAATAAAACCCTTCTTGTTTTCCAACTGAATATATGTATATATTCCTTAGAAAGCCAATTTGTTCTATAAAATCTCTTATTTTTAAGATTGCTTTTTATATATCAAGAGCATAGCTGCTAGGTTCGTAAATTTAAGCATTTCATAATATGTTAGGCCCTAATATTCAGCTTGTTCTAGTTTTTTATTTTGGCTTTCGTTACATTAAAATCAGTTGGCATTTGTTTAGACAGGATGGGCTGCACGGAGCTTAGCGTGTCAGTTTCTCTGTGTCACCTGGCTGGTTTACACTAGCCAGGTGAAGCTCCTGCTCCCGATTCAGAGGACTTCCACCGGGCAGCAGCTCGCGCCAATCGTCTATATTCTTTTTTTTTGTGTTTACTCGACACAAATTAGATTAAATAAATTCAGTTAAATTGAATGGTTTTCTTTACATTATTTTCTAGAAGTGTAATTCAACCTTTCCTTCCACCGAAAAAGGAGGTCACGCTAAAGTTTTGTACAATTATTACGATTTGTCTTCGACAGCGAAAATTTGTCAAAATTTATAACTTAAATTTGTTTGCGACGGAACAATCAATTTCGAGCCTGAAGCCTGTATTGGATCTTTCGCCTGTCTCATCGCCGTCTGTGGTGACGCGTAGAGTCATTGGCACCGCCGATGCTGAAAGTTATTATGAATTTTAGAAAGAATTGCAAGGTGATGCAAATAATTATTAATTTTAGCATGAATTGCACTGTGATATGCTTAAGAAAATAATACATGTATAATGAATTACATGACGCTGCAAATTATGAAAAAATTTTGCGGGAAGTACATGATGCAGCGAATAATGATAGATTTTAGCATGAATTACATGATGCTGAAAATTAGGAAAAAATTTAAAAATAATTACATAATGCTGCAAAAAATTTTAAATTTCACCAAAAATATGCGTAATATTGTAAATTATTTGAGAGGTTAGTAGGAAGGTTTAACATAATGCTGCAACATATGATGAATTTAAGCAAGAATTACTTGAATCCTGTAAATAATTATCTATTCATAATGATGATGAATTGCAAGAAAAATTTTGATTTTATGAGCACACTGCAGAATTGAATTACATTGATGCAAGTTTACTCAACCTAATCAATGATCGAAGACTTGATAATTTCCATTATTCACTACGAGAACAAATTCTACAGAAATACTATTTGTAAAATTGTCAAGCTAGATTGAAATATTAATGTTTAATTTTTCGCCGAATGAGGAAGGTTGATAAAATGAATTATGTTCTCACAAATAAAGATGCACTAGCTGAGATATAAGTGTAATGTTATAAGTGTAATGTTATAAGTGTACTTTTATAAGTGTAATGTTATAAGTGTAATGTTATATACTTGGTATTCTGAATCTGGTATGCTATTTCTATGTTATTCTATGCTATTTCAACGATAACGTTGAATTAAATTTTGAATCAAAGCCTTAATTGGGGTATCCTCGCTGTTTTTATATCATACATTCCTCCACATCTCTTATTTTTAGGCATATTCACCGAAACAACGCGTAGAAACATTGAAAAAAATCAGCCATTTATTGTAAAAATTAATTTACCATGTGAAACTGAAACTTCAAATTAAAAATTAAAAAAATTAAAATTATTGTTGTTATCAAAATTAAAATTGTCAAAATAACAACGAAGCTGGCTACGATCACATACATTGCACGGAATCGGGGAAGCTCAGTCCGCAATATCTATCACTAGAGCCAGCTGGACTGGGGGGCTTGAACTGTCCGCCCGGGATGAGTACGTAGTCTTTAGTGCATTGGTCGCCTTTCCTGCTTCCGGTGTCCGGGTTTCCAACTGCAAACAGAGGTCAGGATTCAAGCAATTGTAAAAATTACAATGGTGCTGAGAGTCTTTCTCGATACAGGCCGTTCCTAAGTAATTTTTAATCCGATTATGCTAAGCTTTCACAAGTTAATATTACTTCTGATTCAAATAAAGGTAGCTGGATTGAATTCATTATACATCGTACAAGTAAGAGTATTGAGGGTTACTTTATTAGTTTTTTTTCATCTAAGAACAACGTCAGATTTGGAAAGCATTCAGGTTGTCGAATAGTCGCATGGAAAGTATACAAGAAGTCCAACAAATACTGAAATTCTTCCCATCCTATGAATGGGAAGAATTTTCCGAATATACCTTCAATAATTTACACAACTGATGGCAGATAAATTTGAATCAAAAATCCTTAGTCAAGATATAAGGAATGACTAATCCAATAGTGAGATGTTCCAAATTGAGTGTTATTTAACAGCCGAATACCGTAAAAAATAACGCTCCAACAAGTTTTTGTAATTTAATTCACTCGGAATCAATATTTTGAACTTCTAATGACAACAAAATGTCACGAAAGTAACTGAATTTTCTGCTGCAAATAAATTTTCTGTTTTTATTTACTAATTTGCAAAGAATGGTTTATAATTGAATAGTGAAATGGAGCATAAGTGAGTAGACTTATTTATCAATAGCAACTTGGTTTACACGCAAACGCTCAAATATACCAACGCTAGATGCCAATGAAAGTTTTTCTTTATATGCATAACTTGATAGTGTAGGTACTTAAGAGTTTCGCGAAAAGGAAGGTTTAACCTCTGAAATTTTAACCACAATAAAAGTTAAGATTAAAAGTTGGTGAGTTCAAATATGAGATAGAAGCATGCAAGTGAGCTGATGTTTCCTCTCATTCAAAGTAGGATATTTATCCCCGTAATAAATCTTGGAATACGAGAAAAATTTATTTTTGTTCGATTTCTTCTCCTTCGAGGAAGGACATTAAATCTCGGAATGCACGTCGCCTATGAGGAAAAATTATTTGTGTTCTAAGTCTCCTCAATCGAAAAAGGATATTTTTTGCACTTGAGGAATCCTGGACTTCGAGAAAAATTAATTTATGTTCTAATTGATATTTACTTTGGACCGTATCTGTTTTGGCATCTCCGGACATGATGAAAGCGTAAGGTGATTCAGTTTGCGATGGCGTCCAAGTTATCTTACATCCCCCCATACGAGCCAGACACACCGCGTAGTTCAGATTGGCCAAATGACGCTGCACTTGATTACTGTCTGAAAAAAGTAGATAATTCATTTAATAACGTTGGCTTATGACTAGAATGTCATTAATATTATTGAGAAATCAACAAGTGGATAATTACCTCGTAACTACTCTGAAAATGCAACATGTGAATGTTGAATTATCTTCAAATTTTAACAAAAACATCATGGATAATTCCCTAATTCCCTCGTTACAACATAATAAGCAGTGGCATATGGGAGGAGAATATTCTTAATATTTAAATAAAATCGCTGTGGGCAATTTTCTCGTAACTACACAATAAACGCAGGCATGTGAATGTTCAATCCTATTTATTTTGTCTCCCACGTATCTAGCTAGCCCTGCAAGTCTCATTTGTTGAGAAGGAAATAAATGTCCCCCGGAAAAATAAAGCTAAGCATTATGGATTTTCGATGTCATCCATGCATGATGAATCGTACGTTTGGGAACGCTAGTTGTCTTAAGATGTGACATTATTCAAAAATTAAGCTAAACCCAGTTATCAGAGTTCCTAAATGTGAAAAAGTTCTGGAATTGATTGACTGTAAATAATTGTTACTTTGGAATTTGAAATTCTAAGCGCTAGGCTGAATAAAAAT
Organism: Hyalella azteca; assembly: GCF_000764305.2. NCBI lineage: Eukaryota > Metazoa > Arthropoda > Malacostraca > Amphipoda > Hyalellidae > Hyalella > Hyalella azteca. The sequence continues at coordinate 23,498 of NW_025938644.1, read as the reverse complement.
GTTTCTTTTTCTTCCCATTTAAAAAAACAACATTCACAGACCTATTTCAATAATATTTGTTGGCTTCCGGTAGTTGAAGCTCTCGACGACGCCCGTGAGTTCAGAGTGGTACTGTAAGCAACCATCGGGAGCTGTAACGTTAAGAAAATTAATTATTTTGTTTTCTGAGTTATGCATTTATGCCACTAAGTGCTTCGGGATAATTTAAATGTTATTGTTAGCTGTGCCTAATTAGCATATCAAATTTCTCAACATGAACTCATGCCGATTTTCTTTATGACGTGAATCTAATTACTTATATCAATATGACTCTAATGTTTTTATTCAATTGATTTCAATCAAACATGTATTTAAAGTCATATAAATTGAAAAATATATAAAAATTCTCGCATTGGAAAGTTTCCAAAATATGGTTCGAACTACAAAATCGATTCGACACAAGCCCAAGTTTGGTTATTTAAGACGTTACCTTTGCTTCCGATGTGGCGTTAAAGTGATTCGTTACATCATTGTTTGGATAAAGTTTTTCAGTTAATTAATGGTAATGCAGTGGCTGAAATACCTTTTTTAGGAGAGTTACAATCAATCTGCGTGATGATGATGTTCCAAGATCTTTCAAATTCAGAGGCTCCGGTTTTCATAATAATCTTTGGGCTTCGCGTTGGATCCACATTCACGTAAACTGAAATTAGATATTAGAATTGGTTTATTTCTATGAACCGTAGGCAAAACTATATAAGTGTTGATTTTATTCGCAGATAAACTTCAATTTAAATTTTTAATTTGATCCTAATAATGACAATGTTAGTTTACGCTGGCTTGAATTGAAAGATGAATTTAAATTGAAAATTTTATTAATAATTTTAATGCCAAAACATAATATTTTCCTTGAAAACATGTTAAATTAACACTTCTAAACCTAAGCTGATGAATGCGAATTGATGAAACACTATGCAAATTTGAAAATAACAATCACTTTAAAAACTCTCGATCAATTTTAAAAAAATTAGGACATAAGGGTAAGACATTTCTTAAGGACAACTTACTATGCTTAGGACAATTTGTTCAGGACAAGACATTAATTAACTTACTGTGCTGTCCGGAGTTCGTCCCACAAATTCTCGGAATATCCGCATCATTGGCAGTCCCGCTAACACTCAAATAGTCGGTGTCGCAAACGCCATCTAAGTTTGGCTGGGCCAGAACAAACTTCTGCAGGTCCAAGCGCAGCTGACAGATGTTGTTACTTATTAAGGCGACTTCGATGCTGCAGTCACCGGACGTTTTATCCACGCTTGGGTAGCTTGGGTTGACGAAACTTGTGATGTTAGTAAGTGTGCTGCCGCCGCACGTACGACTGACTGGAAACGTTATAAGGGATAAAAATTTTTGGGTGATAAATCAGAGTTCGGTTTAGTTTTATCATTATTTTTCAGTTCAATCATAATAAACGAGTACATTAAATAAGAGGACCTTAATTAGATTATTTAGCATTGGTTTCTGTAACACCATTGAAATAAACTTATTTTATAGCGTTTATGGGAACTTTTTCACAATCAAAACTATAATAATTTCATCTATTAAATTAATGTTAAACTATTTAATTATTAAATAAGTTAAACAGTTACTCATCATCAAAGTTAGTGCGATACAAGACTCACAGGTACAGCAGAAGCCGTAGTTTGTATCACAAGAGTCAGCGCTGGTGCCGTTGAGAAGAGCGCAGTCTTGTCTGGAGTAGCAGTAGCCCTGAGGGTGCTCAGCGAGGCTTGTTGTACACACCTTTGGCTCTATCGTCAACAACGAGGCTCTGATGACTAAAACGTGAAAGATTAATAATATTAATCATCTATTATAATTCTATGTTAAAATATCTCACTGCACTACACTGAAATATAAGCTAGGATTGGAACCACAATTTGAATCTCTTTCAATCGTACATAAATTTGTGAATATGAGATATTTGAACAGGATAGAAACTATGTAAATAAAGCGCCTATTTCCAGGTTCCTGTCTTTATTTAGTTCTTGACATTTTTTAAATTAGAATGAGCTTTGCTATATTGCGAGTTTATTTACTCAGATATTTTGTCTCAAATGTGCGACAACTGTATAGGCTCATGCGATATTGATTTTATAAAATATTTTAATTTCTTTTCATGTATTACGCGTGAACAATATACACTGTTATAAAAACGGTGAAAAAACGGTCCCACTGGCATTCCACTAGTGGCCGGTTGCCCCGTGAAAATAAACTGTTCCGCCGTTTTTATCAGATGTTTTATGAATTTCTAGTACTAAATTAGAATAAAAACAACGACACGGTGTTTCTTTTCACGTGCCGACCTGCCACTGAAACGCCGGTAATACCGTTAACGGTAATTTTTCTAATTGTGCAAGAAGATTGGAAGACGGTTTTAATGTCATTCACAACTTAATCTAGTTTAATCCAGCCACTGTCGTTGCATTCTATTTTTACATGTTAAGACTGCCGGGGTGAGGAGAGAAATTACTTACGAAGTCATCCGCGCTCGTGATCAAAACTTTATTCTTCCATTAATTTTACTAATAGATATTCTTTTTCGTAATAGTAACTATAATTGGTGCTCATTATCAGTGTTATAAAGCAGAATAGTGATAACAAAAGGATTTTCCCAAAGCTTATTATCACGTAAATCATCCCAAACATAACTAAATCTAACTTATGAGGGCTACCAAAGTGACTTGTTAGTCAGATACATGCTTCTTTATCCACTTTAGTTACATGCCCATACACCTACACCCACCCTCCACCGCAGCCTGCGCTGCACTAGCGTAACAATAACGCTGCCTCTACTCTGTATCAGCGGTACCGTTTGACCTGAGGTCAACGCACGCTCGGCATGACCTTCTCGCTGGGACTAGAATAATTAAGTCACTGCAATTCAATGCTTTAATAAGATATCAATATCCTATTTATTACTAGCGTAACAATAACGCTGCCTCTACTCTGTATCAGCGGTACCGTTTGACCTGGGGTCAACGCACGCTCGGCATGACCTTCTCGCTGGGACTAAAACAATTGAATCACTGCAATTCAATGAAAAATCAGTAAATTATTTCAGGATGCTTATTAAATTTTCGATGCAATGTAGTTCCTTTCTATTTATGCATGATTTCTACATTAAATTTATGAAAATTTTTAACAATTAATCGCTTTATAAAAAATCATAAATCGCAAAAATTAACGGGAAATAAATGCTTTGCCTGGTAAATGCAACCTGGACCTGGCCCGGGTTAGAGAAGTTTCTAAAATAGGACAGAATGTCAGGCTGAAATATAGAATGCATTTATGCATTACACCGTTGATTAAACTGTTTTGAAGTCTTCCCGACCCGTAATATTTTATTTTAAATAAGGTTGTCACAGTAAAAAACATTTGATTCGCCGATTTATAATAATATTTATCTCCAGGAATGTAAGTCCGTTTAAAATTTAATTTTATACCACCATTTCATAGTTAATTTAGCAAATTTTGTTCCTAATCATTTATATATATCCGTGCAGCAAAAATTGATTGTTCCCATCATCTATTTTGCAAAAAATATTTAAGAAAAGAAGCAAAATAAATTCGCGCGTGAAGGCTTCAATATAGCATTATATCAAGATGACACCCGGAACCTCTCCTAGAAAGCGCACTTTTTGCAACCAATTCTCTTATAAAAACTTGATGCCCCAGAGGCAGCAGCTAAAAGGCTGGCTTATTGATTCGGTTCTTGATAAATATGAGCGTTCGAGAGCAGACCTTCAACTAGGAAGTTGCAATCAAGGTTCACCGAGCTCATACGTTGAAGTCATATTTATATAACTTGATATATTTATGATATATAAATTTATTGTTATTCATATATATGAAGCATAGAAAATAACGGAAAAGATTCAACAGCGTTTTTCATTGGAAACACGCGAGATCCGGATATTTTCAAGCAAGAGTTTCACTCCATTACTCTTCCTCATTTAAAAGTCTGAATGTATAAATATTTTCAATTTTAAATGAGTTTTGACGCATTTTTATTGTAACGGCAGATTTGTATGTTCGCATAAATGGAATCAAGAATTTATACTTCTTACGTACACCTCAACTTTTTTCTTTTACAAGTAAAAGTAAATAAGTTAATTATAATCTTGGCCAGATACTTAAGTAGCTTCCGTCAATAATACACGAGTTAGGTCTCGGGAAATACTTCACTTAACTCGCCGATCTTCACTAAAAATCATATAATACTGAATCAGAATTATTTAGAGTACTGCTGAATAACGATGAAGCTGCTACGATCCATTTAGAAAAATATATTTACGTTTTGTTTATAAAATATTTATTTTCGTAGAAACTTAAAAGCGAAGAATACTCCACAAAAATTCAGCAAATCTCTATTGAAAACGTTTCGGAGACCAGCTCCATCGTCAGATCGATAAATCTAGAACACAAATACAGTCAGAAAATTAAAAAAGTTTTTCTTTTGACTCCATTAATTAATAAAGTTTTTTCTTTTGACTTCATACTTTTTTAATTTTCTGACTGTATTTGTGTTCTAGATTTATCGAACTGACGATGGAGCTGGTCTCCGAAACGTTTTCAATAGAGATATGTTGAATTTTTATGGAGTTTTCTTCGCTTTTAAATTTTTAGTTAATGTGCGATTCAAGCAATCTAGTGAGTTATTTTCGATTGAATGCTGGCCGCACAAGTGCAGTAATTAATGTCTTAAGGCTCTGAAGGTAGGATTAAATATAAACAACTCCATTGTTTGATTTTCTCCTCAGTATGTATTTACAGTATTTTATTTGTGCGGAAAAATTGTTGGCTAATTACTGAAGCCCCATTGTAGGGGCAAAGAAGTTGAAAAAAACTCATATAGCTATATTTTATGTATCTTTAACTGGTAAAGAAAATTAAATGATGAAAATAGCGAATTCAAGTCACTACCATATATAACAAGGAATTTTTTATGCAACACAATTCTATTGATATTTGTTTTAAAATATTTGAAATACACATAATTCTGGCATACGGATGTAGTTTGATTGTTATCAGGTTAAACCATCCCTCATGCAGATGTAAGATGCTTCTTATTATGTATATTCATATTCTATTATCTACTAAATGCTCAGAAGAGGAATTCAAGGCGCTGTAGTTAATATTAGATCCTATAATTACAGAAAAAGTGGTTAACTGACCAAAAAATCGAATAAATAAATAAATATCTTAACTATAACTACGCACACATTACCAAACAACTGGAACAAATGCTGGTCTCGTGTGATAGCTATACAAAGGAAACACAAAGACCTCTCATTGCAGGAAACATTTGAACATACAAATATTCTAAACAAATATTGAATATACAAATATTCATGACGAAACATTTGAATGTAAAAATGTTTCGTTTCTCAATTCAGACACACATTGAAAAATGTCTGTATAAATGAAATGAGCAAAAATCAATTGAAGTTTGAATTTCGTGTAAAAGTTTTGAACTTAGAACTGAGTCAAGCCCTAGAGAAAAATTATTTGGCATTATGTTAACAGAGCGAGTTTTCTCATTATGTTACCGAAAGCGACATTTATTTATACAATATACATTGTACATGTGAACTTCGGCTGCATATTCAAGAAATCAAATTTACCCTAATCATAAATTCAATGAACTCTACACATTTCTAAAAAGTATTCAGTGTACTGTTTACCATGATCATAAATTCGATGAACTTAACATATTTCTAAAAGGTATTCAGTGTAATGCAATGAATAGGAAGGGTATGCATGGAATTTCGATAGCGACGGGAAAAATTCATATCCAGATAATGCCCAACTTCCTTCTCTTTTGGAATCAAGAAACGAAGCCAGATCAAAAAACTGGAATCCTTAGAGATAGCAAGGCTGTAAAGAGTTAGCTGGGGGCACAAGTAGAAACTCCTTAAGACTTCGGTCGTAGACTTGTATGACAAGTATAAAAAAACTAAATACGAAGTCAGCCAGCGAAACTGCTGAGAAACAGAAAGTGTGAAAATACGAGATTTCAAATCGATAGAATTCAGGAATTTCTCCTCATGAATGTCTCCGTGATTTGCAAAAAAAAGGGCAGAGTGATGGATGCTCATTTTACGCAGCGTTATAAATTCACACGCGGAAATGATGAAAATTAAATCAGGTAATCAAAGCCGATTTTCAGTGTATCTACACGAAAAAAATGCTAAAAGAGCAGTGGATGGAACAATTTTCCGCGTAGTTAAAATTTGCCACGAGCAGGAATCAAAATTTCTAGATCCTCTGATTAAGACTGCCTTTCTATCCTACTAAATGCACTTTCAATTAATCGAAATAAAGTTGCTAATTGAAAAAATACAAAATTAATTCGCGAAGTCTTATTATCGTGTAAACCTTTCCTGATGATCCATTTCGTAACTCAGGTATATCCTGGATGTTCAAATCTCTACCATAAAATTAGCAGAAATTTATGGCGTTACAAAAATATAACCGTCGTTGAGGTTAGCACAAACTGTGCCGGAAGTTCAGAGCAAATCCAGCGTTGCGAATGTCGCCGTCTTCTGCCACGTCCGTGTTGACGTAGAGGCGGTAGGGCTGAGACGAGGCTAGGAGGAGCGTTAGTGTAAAATTAATAATTAAATTCTAAAAGTTATATTATAAATAAGTATTATATTATATTATTTATTATATTATATTATATTATATTATATTATATTATATTACCATATTATAAATAAGTGAAGGGTAGAATTCCACTTAATGACTACTGTCTCAATTTGCATGTGATGATCAACTTCGAAGCAATAATTCGCTCAGATATGCTCCAGCGAGATGAAAAGCTTTAACAATCAATCATGATTGAAATGTAAAGCAAGTCTAATCTATTTCAATTTAAAGGGAGAAACTCAAGGAGAAATGTTTCAAAGTAGGTTGGAGGTCAAACAGCTTTCGGCCTCCAGCTGAAAAGAATGAGGCCCCGTTCTGCATTTATAATTCTAACCCGCGCGCTAAAGTAGAAAGTTGATTTTTTTAAAGCGTAGCACTAGATCCTTTTCTTGAGAGCGTGTAAGAATCAACTAGATAGCGCACACCCGCTGAGCGATTGCAAGAGATGCAAACCACCAACTTTTTCAAGATAGTAAAATGACCAATTAATGGACCAAGGAATTTGTTAATCAAATTGGGTACAAGTCAATTGTGGCTGCATATAGCAATTGTTGACGGATAACGATTAATATGCAGCTAAATATAATCCCTTCTATTGCAGCCTCCTCAAAGCAATCAAAACTTTCACAAGCAGCCATACACTCTACAATATACCCACTCTCAATGATAAAAAATATGAAGTAATAAAGAAAGGAAAATTATGCAAGCTTTCGAAAATTTTTCTGATTACAATGTTAGCATGAGAAGTGACGCTGAGTGAATAACGTTGTACTCGTTTAAGAGAAATAAGCTCATATAACTTTGACCATGTTTATTTATACAAGTAAAACACTAAGATTTATATTTGAACTAGTCTTCCTCAAACAACTTACCTGGAAATTATTATTAGCCGCACAAAAAGCCTTGCGTGACAGTTAATTATGGAAAAACTTGAAATCATGACTTTACTGCGGCTTGAGTCGAACCGTAACCTTTATATCAGCAACCGCTGTTCGAACCGTAACTTTTGATTTGAATCGTAACCTTTTATATATGTCGTTACCGCTGATTCGAACCGTTACTTTTAATTTGAACCGTAACCTTTCATATCCGTAACCGTTGATTCAAACCGTAACTTTTGATTTGAACCGTAACCTTTCGTATCCGTTACCGCTGATTCGAACCGCGCCGTAACAATTTCGCCACGAAATGTCTTAAAAATTTAACTAATTCATTCTCGCAACATAAACTATTTTATACGTTCAATGATCGAGAGGAGTCCTCATAAATATTCGGTATTCACAAATTTATCAGAGAGTAATCATAAATATTCGGCATTAAAAAATGTATCATAAATGTAATCAAAAATAGTCTCCGTTAAAAATTTATCATAAATATAATATAATACTAAATAAATGATATTATAAATATAATATCATATATATAATCATAAATATTCATCATTCCCAAATTTATCATAAATATAATCATAAACATCCGTTATTCCCAAATTTATCATAAATATACTCGTAAATAATGGTCTCACTTCTGACGCGGGTGGGGAATTTTGTGCCGCAGTAGCGGTCTTCCTGCTGAGGATTGTCCTGAGCATCCTCGTAGATGCCCCCCGGGATCGTCACGTAATCCTTGTTACAGTGCGCCGGGCCGTACACTTGGGATAAAATTATTATCTTAGTATCGCTTAAAAATATATTAATATTGCATCATTAATATTGTAATATCGATAATATTAATGTTACATCATTGCAATATCATTGTCAGTGGCTGGAAAATGAACTAAAGTTACGAATGAAAATGATCAAAATGATGAAATGTAGAGAAGTATTGTTCAATATCAACACTGACGGCGAGGTTCTTTTCGTGATTTCAATTTTGAAATTCGAAAGCATTGCGTTGGAAGGTGATTCTTGAAGCGCTGAAAACGATTAATTTTGACATGTAATTAGAATACTTGAGAAAAGATTCTACAAATTAATTTGAAACGATGTGACACATAATACTTAGTAGCGACAAGTGGAATCAATATTTATTCACAATAAAATAGCAGGAAAAGTATAAATTATTCGTTGAAATTGTTGTTTACTTACTTGTTTCGAACGTCGATTTGTTGGCAGAAGCGTCGCCGGTGACCGTAAACGAGTATCCGAAGCCTTCGTTCGACGCTGTCCATGTGAGCTCGCAGTAACCAACTTTAGAGTTGATACACACACCGTAGTTCTGGTTCTGAAGTTGGAAAGTTTCTGCCAACGAATAAATAATAGTGATTTATTCGAAGATACTGTACTCAGTCCGCTGATTTTTACCCAATTCAAAGAATATGGAAGTATCATAACAAATGAATTCATTATATAAGAAGTACAACATGCATAATATGTGTCAAGTTATCTCATAAAATGTACAAAATATCTAATACAAAAATTGAACACGTACAGATGTAAGAATATGTAAGTTTCAAAACAAATAGATTCATTATATGTGTAGTACAACATGCATAATATGTGTAAAATTATTTCATAAAATGTACAAAATATCTAATGCCAAAATTGAAAACGTACAGATATTAAACTTCAATACTAATTACACAATTTAAAAAAAACTTCGCGCAGATTTACCTCCGGCAAGGGGAAGTGAGTCCCTAAAGTTTAGACTGCGTACAGTTCCTGAAGTTTGATTATAGAACTGAAGGCAGCCGGGTGGCGCTGAAAAAATTTGAACGCAATTAATAAGAGAAAATTACAGTATACTTTTGAGTTATGTTTTAGCAGAAAATTAGAGTAACATTTGTGTGCTAAACACAAAATAAGAAAGAGGCACTTGGATAATATTTCGGCTAATTATATCCTATACCTTTAGCGGAATCATATATGGCAAGAAGATCATCTTTATAAGTTCACTCACCGAGCTGTGGAGAACCACATGGTATTTGCGTGACTCTTATGTTCCACTGACGAGAACCAAAATCCGTGGTTGCGGTGTCCATGCTTAGCTCAATCGGACCTGAAGCCGGTTTCACGTTGACGTAAACTGTCACAAAAATTATTTATATGATTATTCAACATATTTGGAACATATTTGCGAAGTTTATAAGGAACTTTGCAAATTATGCTATTGAATTTATTACGATAGCTCGCCTCCTGCATCACAATAAATAAATAAAAAATATAAAATTGAACTAGGAGAGAGCTAGAATATATATAAAAAGCATCGCATCCCTCTGATATTTAAAAAAATTAAACTTTAGTGGTAATCATTTTTAAATCGCTATTCTTTCTCATAGATCTAAAGTTCTATTCGATTGTTTAATATTCAATTTCATCACATGCTAGTAAGTTTCTAGTCCAATTCATGCCCGGGAGAAATTAAAAATTATTAATCAAAATTTTATCGAAAAAGTCTTCAGATTGTCACTGTCTTATCAATCATGGTAAATACGATGCTGCACACTCATATCAAATAATCCTCGAAGTGCTTCTTTACATGCCACCCACCATACATGCACATGTCGTGGAGTGTTCTTGCACTAACCGTGCTGTCCAGTCAAGTCACTACACAGTTTGGGTACAGAAAAGCCTCTAATATATGCATATTATGAAGTATTGGTACACTAACCGTGCTATCCAGTCAAGTCACCACACAGTTTTGGTATAGAAAAGCCTCTAATATATAAATATTATGAAGTATTGTTACACTAGCCGTGGTGTCCAGTCAAGTCACCACACAGTTTGGGTACAGAAAAGCCTCTAATATATAAATATTATGAAGTATTGTTACATTAGCCGTGGTGTCCAGTCAAGTCACCACACAGTTTGGGTACAGAAAAGCCTCTAATATATAAATATTATGAAGTATTATTCCACTAACCGTGCTGTCCAGTCAAGTCACCACACAGTTTGGGTATAGAAGAGCCTCTAATACATAAATATTATGAAGTATTGTTTGTTACACTAACCGTGCTGTCCAGTCAAGTCACCACACAGTTTTGGTACAGAAGAGCCTCCAGTCACTCCGAGGAAGTCAGTCACACAGTCTGACGAGTCATCTGGCCCAACAACGCTGAACTCGTCAAAGTCCAGCCTGAACTGACACACATTATCGTGCATTGGATTTACCGTGAGCTTGCACTCGCCAATACCGGTCGTCGGGCTCGGGTATCGTGGGTTTGTAAACTGCGTAACGTACGCGTTCGAATTTTGATCGCATTTCTTCTCGACTGCAAGCGAAGGAAAGAAAATTATGGTGGTTATTAAATATGGAATGAGTGATAAAATTGGTGGTTATTAAATTCGGAATCAGAGAATTTTAGCCTTGACATTCCTGGCTGTAATATCTACAGATATTTCGTCCTTCTATGTCTCAGAAGGGTAACTCAAATTTCTTTTTATTAACCAGAAAACAACAGGATCTATACAAATATTTTAGCTGTCAATATAAAATTAAACAATTAATATCCATTTCAAGCGAATCTCGATGACTCACACACGCAACAGGCGCCTATTATTCCCCCCGCGCATGAGCCGTAGCTTGTGCCACCAGCGAGCGCGCAGTCTGCGACGCGCAGGCACACTCCTTCTTCAAATTTGTCATCGTTGGTGTTTTGGCAAATTACTGGAGTTGCTCCACTTCGAGGTATCAGCACTGTTGGTTTGATTTAAAATCATTTTGCGTGTAATCAGTCGTTTGAGTTTTGGATACATTCAAAGTCCAAATTTATGAATGAATTTAAATTTGTATCCGTCAATTTTTGGTGATGCTAAGTTTGCTCACTGATTTCGTATATCTTATCACATGTCTGCTCGAATGAAACGACGATGCATTGTGCAATCTACAAAAAACGTTTGTATATCTTTTCATATAAAAATATTCGCAGAAAGATGACAGGAGAAAGTTATTGGACAAAAGTCCCATTGTTTACAACCAATACAAACATGGAGTCTTCTTTACAAATACTGAGAAAGCATTCAAGCTAGCAATCCTCAACACAAGCCATGGTGTCATCCAATTAAGCCATCGAATGGAGACTATATTAGACTCTTTAAAAAGGCACATGATTTGCTATTGTAGACATGTCCAAGTGTCCATTTTCGTTGAAGGCTTTCATTAAGGGTCCTGTTTTTTAACACGAGACACAGCGGCCTGAACAGCCTCTCAAGAACTGGCGCAGCCACTGTCCAACATCTGTTGTTTGGTTGCGAGAAAATTCATCCTCCAACCGTAAGTTGATGTACGAGTTTCGAAAAAACAAGGGATTTTTTACAAGGAACATTCTATTAAGTGTAATTATGTCAATTTCAACAATGACTATTCAAGTTGAATAAAGTGGAAAAAGGCCAGGTGCATTTTTGCGACAGTACAACCGGTGTGTCAAGTTCGATCTTCCGATCCTGGGAATTTGTCAGAAGAAACTTGAAGTTTTTGTGGCCTACCAAGGCGAGCGCTAAGGGCGTTAGGCGTGCTTTTGAGAGCGGTTTTTATGCAATAAGGGTTCAAAACTTTCATCGCTGCGATGCAGAAGCCATTTTTACGTGGTAAAAGTAATCGAACAAACAGGATGTGTCTAAAAAGTTTAAATCAATTGAAATTGACATCTTCTCACTTTCGTGATTAACAAAATTGTCAATCGGATTCGATTTATAATTTAGTCATTATTAATCCAACGTGTACGGTAAATAAAAGCCCGTACTGAAGCAATAATAAAATTCGAACGTGAATGGAAAAATTTTTCATGAGCGCATCGAATTAATTATGAGATTGGATGTTTTTCAATTAGTTTTTTTTATTAATCAACATGCAGCCTGTTTTTAGTGACACTAAAGAGAACTTACTCTTTACTGAACAGAACTCACCTGAATAAGCTTCGTCCATAGAATTCCGGGAGAAGGCACCTTGGGAAGAAACAAATTAATTTTTATTAATGAGACTGGAGAACTTATTTAATTCTTTGAGAAGGGAATATTTATTTGAAATTATGCGACAATTATGCTACAGTGCAACGCGTGTTTGTTGGCTTCAGAATTTAAAGAGTTTTTCATTACTAAAAAAATAATTTTGCTCATGAATAAAATAATAAATAACAAATATGCAACTGTATTGAATTTTACACAGGAATAAAATAATAAATAACAAATATGCGACTGTATTGCTTCCTATTTAATGTTGATTCTACAGTGTCTCAGCAGATGACGGACTTTGCAATGACCTAAAAACATTCATCTGAATCTTCGTTCTCATATATTTTGATACAGAAAAAGGTATTTTAGAAATTTTATATATTGTTCCCGACCACGTGCTTCCTTACCCGTCACTCTATTGGTGATGCCGCTGGTGGATGGAAAGGCACCAAATAGGCGGTCCCAGAACCCTGAAGAGAAAATGATTGACTGAAAGTTTTCCTCAAATTAATTGTATTTATAATATATAAGAATTTTAGGTTGTCTGGAATCATTTTAAGCGCTTACTGAAATTGTTATTATTGTTCAGTCGGGAGAACTAAAATTTAGCAAGTAATTTTATTTTTTAATCGTTATGCTTTTGATCATCGGAAGTTATTTCTGGAAGTTCATGAATATATGTTCTAGATCATAATTATATTCTTAAAATTATAACTCTGTAAGCATAAAAAAATAAATGGAATTATCACGTGAAAAAAAACCTGGCCTGGGTTGGCCATAACTGATGTTTTTATCGAACTAAAGGCTTAAGCGTGTTTATGAAATTGTTTAACGTTTTACATAGCAATCCGCAAACCTGACAATAAACGAAGCCCAGCTCAGCATGCATTTATAAGTAAGTTTTGGAACTTTAATCTTTTTCCGATTAAAATATTTGTACTCAAAATTCCTGCATATCAGAGATCACCGATCTAAAGAGGAGAAGATTGTTATATTTATTAATCGTACAACTATATTAAGCCAGATTTAACACTGCTGACAAAATTAAATCCCAAATACAGTTTATTATTTCACTCGTCGTGAAACTAAGAACAAACAAAAATGGAATAAACAAACATTTACAAAAGTTACCGCCGTATTGGCGACGTTAGAATGCTACCACTCATGGTTGAATTAATACATGTATTAATTCAACCATGGCTATCACTCACATCTCGGTGTTCTGCTGCCACCGGACGCGGGCACCCGCGCTAACGCCACGTGCGCCACCAGCAACACCGCAGCAGCCATCGCAGTCCCTCTAGCCAGCTGCAAGAGGGTGTACGCAGAATTATATATTTGTTTATGATATTGGCATAAATAATTATTTATTACTTCCTGAAATAGGCCTAAATAATTATTTGTTACTTCCCGATATAGGCCTAAATAATTATTTATTACTTTCTGATATAGGTCTAAATAATTATTTATTACTTTCTGATATAGGCCTAAATAATTATTTATTACTTTCTGATATAGGCCTAAATAATTATTTATTACTTTCTGATATAGGCATAAGTAATTATTTATTACTTTCTGATATAGGCCTAAATAATTATTTATTACTTTTAAATAATTATTTATTACTTTCTGATATAGGTCTAAATAATTATTTATTACTTTCTGATATTGGCCTAAATATAGTAATAGTTTTATTTTTTCCAAAGAATATGATAGGGTAAAAATATCTGCAACTGTTTTGATATGAAATGTGGAGTTATACGTGGTTTTTCCCATGGAGAAATACGGTACATAAATTATTCTTACAGATACAGATATATGTTTACTTGAAACAATCGTCAATATGGTTTTTAATATTAACTATTGAAGTGCTTTTCGCGTTTGCACTTCAGTAGCGCTTGAGTCTCGGCTGTGTTAGTTTGAACTCCATGAGCAAACGACGACGTGTAATAGAGCGCAACAGCTTACAGTTATCAGTCATGATTCAATGTCAGAGATCTACAGTGTCTCGGCAGATGACGGACTTTGCAATGACCTAAAAACATTCCTCTGAATCTTCGTTCTCATATATTTTGATACAGAAAAAGGTATTTTAGAAATTTTTAATGGCATGACTTGCAAAAATTTTATTTTGCGAGCTTTCGCTAGAATTCCTTGGTAGAAATGGTATATTATTATACATTTTACCTAATTTTCACACTGCTGAAAAAGTACTCATCGCTTAGGCACGTACGATTTGCACTCTCTCTAGCACTGACCTCAATGGGAGAATCTTCCTTTAAATGAAATTAATACTTCAGACATTGATTGAGTTTAGTAATAGTTCCTCATACAAAAAACATTTATCATTTCAAGGAGCAATCATTTTATATCATATTGCATTCCTCGGAATTCCCATATGGCCGCAAATTGGGTTACTTCTTGCTGTAATTAATTGACAAATTAATTCCGAGAACCTTAATAACACAATCACCTATTAAGTTACGTTTTATGATTACAAATGGGTTTCTTATATGCCTGTGTTTCATAGGAGGGAAATATGTATATAACCGAGCGTCGTATGTATTCTACACGGTAACTCCTTCCATATAGGTTGAAGTCTATGCTTAAACTCTCATTTTGTTCGTGAATGACAGCAAGAAAGTAAGATCTATTATGGAAAAACAGTCAATAGTCAACGTAATGGTTGATTTCAATTAGCAGGCAATGTCCATGGGATACCGCCCATTCATCAGCCTATACTTCCATCGACGCATGACTTATGCCTCCTAGTCTGAATAATGTCACTGGTCATGCCTCATACTCAGATTGTGAATATGAGATATTTGAACAGGATAGAAACTATGTAAATAAAGCGCCTATTTCAAGGCTCCTGTATTTGTTTAGTTATTGTAATTTTTGTAAATGGATATGAGCTTTGCTCATATCCATTTACATTTATTATTATCCATTGATTATTATTTACTGAAATATTCAGTCGAAAATTGCGACGATTATTGCGATTATTATTATTATTTACTGAAATATTCTATCGCAAATCTGCGACAACTGTATATGCCCGTGCGGTATTGATTTGATAAAACATCCGCGTGAACAATATATGACGATTGGAAGACGATTTTAATGCCATTCACAACTTAATCTCGTTTAATCCAGCCACTGTCGTTACCTTCTATCTCTATATGTTAAGACTGCCGGGGTGAGGTGAGAAATTCCTTACGAAGTCATCCGCGCTCGTGATCAAAACTATATTATTCCATTAATAATTATTCTAATAACGAGTCTTTTTCGTGATAGTAACAATAATTGGAGCTCATTATAGGTGCTATAAAACAGAATAGTGATAACAAGAATATTTTCCCAAAGCGTATTATCACTTAAATCATCCCGCACATAAAAGGTATTCTAAATTATTAGGACTATCAAAGTGACTTGTTAGTCAGATACGTGATTATTTTATCAACTTTACATGCCCCTACACTTACACCCGACCTCCACCGCAGCCTGCGCTGCACTAGCGTAACAATAACGCTGCCTCTACTCTGTATCAGCGGTACCGTTTGACCTGGGGTCAACGCACGCTCGGCATGACCTTCTCGCTGGGACTAGAATAATTAAGTCACTGCAATTCAATGCTTTAATAAGATATCAATATCCTATTTATTATTTGACGTAAATTTATTTCACGTGTTGAATATTTCACACTTTTCAACATTATATCAAGAATATTTCCATGGATATGCAGTAAAGAATTTTCGAATTTCCTACACTTCTCTGTGAAGATTTGCTTGGTGTATAATTTTCAATTTGAAACAAATTAATAACTAAGAAACTAAGTGCAGAGGCTTACTAGATGCGTTATACGTTTGAATTTAAGTGAAGATCTTGCAAGTATTAAAATCACTTGACTGCTTAAAGAGCAAGTTCATCAAAAATTTAAAAACAAATAAAATAACCAGAAAATTAACCATTTCTTAAAAAAGGAAAACGTTTCGGAGAGCGAAAACGTTTCGGAATGAAGTAAAACGTTTCGGAATGACTTCCTTTAATTTTAAATTTTTGGAAATCTTGCAAGTAATGAATACCTTTGTATGGAGAATTACAGGCGATCTGATCCACCTTTATGTTCCAATTTCTCTGTGATGAAGTGATTCCTGTGTCGATGTTGATGGTTGGGTTGCCTCCGTTGGGATCCACATCCACGTACACTGTCGATAAAGTGTTGTAAAAAATCAAGCACGTACTGCAGTTTTTACAGACTTTAATAAAATATTCTTCCTAAAAATATTTTTTGATTTTATAAGAAATTTTCTATCGCCTTCCCATTGAAAATTTATTCCTCCAATGCTTTAGTTACAATTCCTTTCTTGATGTTCTCGTTTTATTCCTGAGATTTTTTAACGAAAATACGACTAGCATAATCCAGTGCTGTTCTCACTCACTGTGTTTGCCTGTGTTGCTGCTACACAAGATTGGAACACTCACTGTGTTTGCCTGTGTTGCTGCTACACAAGATTGGAACACTCACTGTGTTTGCCTGTGTTGCTGCTACACAAGAATGGAACACTCACTGTGTTTGCCTGTGTTGGAGCCACACAGTTTTGGGATCGTTGCGTCATTGGCTGATCCTGTGATGGTCATGAAGTCAGTTTCACATACGCCGTTCACGTTCGGCGGCTCCAGCTCAAAGCTCACAAAGTCCAGCCTCAGCTGGCATATATTGTTGTCCAGCAGCTGGACTGTTGTGACGCAGTTGCTCACGGTCGTGTCTGAGCTGGGACTGCTGGGGTTAATGAAAGATGATCCATTGCGGGTTGTAGTTTCTCCGCATGTTTGAGTAACTGGAATAAAAATCACGTAAAATTACTATTTAGTGTATTCTTTTTACCAATTTAGCAACAGGCATTTTTTTATGTCAAATACTTTTCTCTGTCGGAGTAGGATCAACATCGGTAAAGAAGAAGTGCCTTTTCACTTATACGAGTCATACAACTATCCATTAATTTCTCAGTCATTCATCTCTGAGTAATAAAATTAAAGATGTGCGATAATTCATCTCAATGTACCCACAGTACTCACTTTAAATCACGATCATACTTTTTTACCACAGTAGTAGTAGNTTTTAGAGACTTTAGCTACTGCAATGAACGGGAAGATGACTTGTGCCGCAAAGAGGGGGAACGATTTTAATTTTTAATTTAAAATAAATTTTAGATACTTTAGCAACCGCAATGAGCGGGAAGAGGACTTGAGCCGTAGAGGGGGGACAAATTTAATTTAAGATAAATTTTAAATACTTTAGCCACCGCAATGAACGGGAAGATGACTTGTGCCGCAAAAAGGGGGGGCAAATTGATTTGAATAATATTTTAAATACTTTAGCAACCGCAATGAGCGGGAGGATGACTTGTGCCGCAAAGAGGGGGAACGATTTTAATTTAAAATAAATTTTAAATATTTTATCAACCGCAATGAACGTGAAGATGACTGGTGCCACAGAGACGGGGGAGATTTTATTTTTTTTAATGATAATAATAAATTTTAGATACTTTAGCAACCGAAAGAGAGGGAAGATGACTTGTGCCGTAGAGAGGGGGAAGGATTTAATTGTTAATTTAAAATAAATTTTATATACTTTAGCAACCGCAATGAACGGGAAGATGACTTTTGCCGCAAAGAGGGGGGACGATTTTAATTTTTAATTTAAAATAAATTTCAAATACTTTATCAACTGCAATGAACGGGAAGATGACTTCTGCCGCAAAAAGGGGGAACGATTTTAATTTTTAATTTAAAATAAAATTTAGATACTTTATCAACCGCAAGAGAGGGAAGATGACTTGGGCCGTAGAGTGGGGGAAGGATTTAAATTTTTAATTTAAAATAAATTTTAGATACTTTAACAACTGCAATGAACGGGACGATGACTTGTGCCGCAAAGAGGGGAGACGATATCAATTTATTATACCCAATAATTTCCTGGATCTTGAGAAGCAATTGCAACGAACGGTCGGGTTCTCCTCCGCCAGCACCAAAATTAACGGGAAAATGACTGACCTCGCAGAAGGAGACGATCTTAATTTATTTTAATTTAATGAAGACGATTTTACATTATGTTTTTGATAATTGATGTTTTTAAGTTGTATGAATGCTACCAGTTTTTTCATAGATGTGTATAAGAGACAGATGTTGACAGGTGTGACATTGTATTTCGCTAGCTCTAGTTTTTTACATCAAAATGTCATCACATGATATCCGACACAGGTCACACGATTTCTTTTTTGAGTTTATCGAATTATATCGTAGTTTCCCTTGTTTGTGGAAAATTCAATCAACACCTACAGTGATAAGAACAAGAGAGCACATGCCTATGCGATATTGATTGCTAAGTGCAAGGAAGTTGATCCTACAGTGAACAAATACATTGTAACGAAGAAATAAACTCTTTTCGTACGGTTTATCGAAAAGAATGTGCCGAAATGAAGTCGTCAATGCGGTCTGGTGCTGGTAGGAATGCTGTCTATCAACCCTCATTGAGGTATTGGAGGCTGATACTACCTCCCCCATTGCCGAGAGCGCACTAAACTCAAATAAAATTTGAATAGTGTGGACGCTCGTCAGTCTTCNCCTGTCTCTTATACACATCTAGATGTGTATAAGAGACAGGGGCTGCTGTTCTCGAAATGGAAGCGAAGTAGGTCACAGTCTCGTTATTTATAGTTCGAATTGAATGGCTATTTGGCCACCTTTTAGAGGCGCGTTAATCGAATTTTCTAGAAGTTGATTGTCACTGCACACCGACGAAAGTTTGTTCCCGGGAACGTTAGCGGAGCGAAACTTTTATTTTTCAGATTGGTGCCTAAGAGTAGCGGCACCGAGCACTTCTGCAGGTGTCGATCAGCAGCAGGATGTTCCAAAATGACTTCCAATTAAACGTTCGACATTTAAGACTTTCTCTCGATCGTTTTTGTCATGCCCGCTGTTGTCAACGTTTCCCTAAAGGTTCTGAATTACCATCGGTGTACATTACACTGCAGCCTTACGATCACCCCAAAGCCTTTCAATTCTTTAAAGCCTTATCAAGTCAGTGCTTAGCAAATATTCGGCGCTCCAAAAAATTGTAACTGTACCGTACTCAGCAGGTTTGTTTTTCTGTTACATACTCAGCACCCTTGTTAATCAGCTTATACAATGCACGTGGTGATTGTAGAGAATCATCAATCAATCTGCCAAGCACTAAGGGTTTTGTAGTGGAAGTAGTCACCTGGCTAGTGAAGGGGAAAGTCGCATGTCGAAAAGAAAGTTTTGCGATAACACGTGAAACGTTAAACTTTTACTAATTAATAAAGCTAAATTGCAAAAAATTCTTGCCGTTTTACTTCTCCGATATTATATTGAATGAATATTATTTAGTTATAAAAGTAATGTGTGCATTTTATTTTTAGTTATCGACGTCTTGTTTACCTTAAATTTCTCGTTTTGCTTCAACTCTCTTATTACTTTTAAATAACCAATAAAGTACATTTCACTGACGAATTTCAATTGATTAACAATTTCCCATTATTTAACATTTTGGTAGAGCAACCTACATCTCACGATGTACTTGGTTTTCGGCTCGATAAATGACATTTCAGTACATCTCACGATGTACTTGGTTCCACCGATAAAATGAAACTAAATAAAACGCGTTCATTGAAGTTTTAGTGAACAAACCATGAAAAATGTTTAGTCATTCTCAGCACGGAACTCTTTTCCAGTGGAGCTTTCCCGACCTTTATTCTGATGACACTTTGTGGGAGGCTAACGTCTATGGGAAACCAGGTCTCTGTCGCGAGGCTTTCTATACCGAGGTCGGAATATTCATTTCAGTTAAGTTTTTTAATGATCTGATAGTCAATTTAATTTGCATTTTAACTCCGTAACAATTTCTATTTATAAAGTAAAATTCGGACAAATAATAATTGGAAATTTTAACTTTGAAATCCTTCATAAATGCACATCGAGTATATTCTATAGTT
Source organism: Hyalella azteca (assembly GCF_000764305.2). Taxonomy (NCBI): domain Eukaryota; kingdom Metazoa; phylum Arthropoda; class Malacostraca; order Amphipoda; family Hyalellidae; genus Hyalella; species Hyalella azteca. The sequence goes on along the minus strand of NW_025938644.1, from coordinate 2,899 downwards.
AATAAATTAAGGTACTGTATTTGTGATTCTGACACTCACCGTAAGCCATCATTTGCCTGTCGAAATCAAGACAAGTTTTAATATAATTATCAATTATCTTGGATTTTCAAGTCAATTGTTCTGCATATATCATTCCAACTGCATTAAAAATTCCGTACAATGATTATAACCACCGCAGATTTTTCACCTGTTATTTTCCTTGTAAACAAATGTTTGAGGAAATTATGTGAAGAGGCTGTATGTTGATTTACGTAAAGAAGTATAAGATGTTGATGTTTAGGCTGTAAACTTTTATTTTGGTAAAAAGATCACAATTTTCAGTACAAAATAATTTGAAATTTTTACAATACTCTCGTTAAATATTTTATTTAAGAATTAAAAATCCGGAATAAAAATAGCAAGTGAATAAAAAATAAACCAAAGGTATTAAGTATTCACAGGTGTACCATGTCTATCATATAGTATTTGGTACCTATATCAGTAATTGGTAATTATTTACAATTATTACGATTTGATTTCGACAGCGAAATCTTGTCAAAATTTATAACTTAAATTTGTTTGCGACGGAACAATCAATTAATGGAATCATTTATAATTTAACTAACCAGTTTGTTCGGTGATTTGGTGACAACCTCATGCATGTATTGTACTATGGTTCATTTTTATATTATTACTCTCGTTCTGAATCGATATCTGGTGCTACTAGTAAATTTGAAAAATATTTTATTATAGAAGAATATTATGCTGCAGGTAATATATAGGCAGACGAATTAAGTTAATTTTTTATTTTATTGGTCGATCAATAATGGTCGATCATGATTACGAAAGAAGAATCAGTAATAATATCGCTATTTTAATACATTTAGCCAATCAGAGCTGAAATTTATGAATTCGGTATAAATTATTCATATTATTTTTAAATTTATTTATCATTATTTCTAAATGATTACAGAATTTAAAAATAGGAGATGTTATAAATTAAATTAGATAATGGTTTGCACTGTCAAAATGCGTGCATTTCAATTATAAGTAGAGTGCAATAAAAACAATAACAGTAATTAATATTTGAAAGCAACGCAATGCCTGAATGAAATGCCGCTAAAATTCGTTAAGGTCATAATAGAAAAGAAATTTAGAATTGGTAATGATTGATTTTTTATTGATTTCATTGAGAAATCAATGCTAATGAGAATCATAGTTATCGAATATTTTGTAAATAAATGGAAATAGACACGCTTTACGACAACGATGTGCAAATATAGAATAATTATTTATACCTTCATAGAACGACTTTGGAAGTGATATAATACAACATTTTTATTAGGGAAGACTCCAGCTCAAATTAGTCTATATTTTTCTAATATATTTTATGAAACAAGCACAATATTCAATAGTAGCAATTAGGTCACAGAGGTCAGCAAAGTTTATTTTTGAAATTTTTCTGTACACTCAGCAGCTGCCGATTTCGTATACGAGCCTGAAGCCTGTATTGGATCTTTCGCCTGTCTCATCGCCGTCTGTGGTGACGCGTAGAGTCATTGGCACCGCCGATGCTGAAAGTTATTATTTAGAGAACACGGACCAATATCTGCCATACTTAGCGAGAAACCCGCTATGGGCCCGTGACCCGCAGTGGGCTCGCTGCCCCATGTTACCCTATCTGGTGCTACTATTAAATTTGAAAAATAATATATTATACAATAATATTATACAACAAGGTAGAATATAGACAGACGAATTGATTTAATTTTTTATTGCTAACAATAATGGTCGGTCATTATCACGAAAGAAGAATTAGTATTAAATGTGCTAATTTGGTACATTTAGATAATCAGAGCTGAAATTTCTGAACTCGGTATTAAATTATTTATCGTTTAAAATAAACTTTGCCCTGCCATTGCAAAATGATTGCAGAATGAGAAAATATGAGATTAAATTAGATTATGGTTTGCTCTGTCAAAATGCGCGCATTTCAATAATAAGTAGAGTAAAACATAAACCAATAATAGTAATTAATATTTAGAAACAACGCAATGCCTAAATAAAATGCAGCGCAATTTCTTTAAGGTCATTGTAGAAAAGATATTTCGAATTTGTAATAATTGATTTTTATTGATTTCATTGTAAAATCAATGCTAATGAGAATGCTAATGCCCGAATATTTTGTAAATAAATGGAAATAGGCACCATAAACGACAACGATGTTTAAATATAGAGCTATATTCCTCCTGCTCTGGGTTACTTGGATGTATAATTATTTATACCTTCATAGAATGACTTTGGAAGTGATATAATCGAACTTTTTTATTAGGTAAGACTCCAGCTCAAATTAGTCTATATTTCTCTAATTATATTTTATCAAACAAGCACAATATTCATTAGTAGCAATTAGGTCACAGAGGTCAGCAAAATTAACTATTTTATGTATGAAATTTTTCTGTACACTCAGCAGCTGCCGATTTCGTATGCGAGCCTGAAGCCTGTATTGGATCTTTCGCCTGTCTCATCACCGTCTGTAGTGACGCGTAGAGTCATGGGCACCGCCGATGCTGAAAGTTATTATGAATTTTAGTAAGAATTACAAGGTGATGCAAATAATGGTTAATATCAGTAAGAATTGCAAGGTGATGCAAATAATGGTTAATATCAGTAAGAATTGCAAGGTGATGCAAATAATGATTAATATCAGTAAGAATTACAAGGTGATGCAAATAATGGTAAATTTCAGGTAGAATTACAAGGTGATGCAAATAATGATTAATTTTAACATGAATTACACGGTGATATGTTTAACAAAAATTTACATGTATAAAAAATTACTTGATGCTGCAAATTCTGAAAAATATTTCCGGGAAGAACATGATGCAGCGAAAAATGATAGATTTTAGCAAGAATTACA
>NW_025938643.1:0-671 GCF_000764305.2 Hyalella azteca | reverse complement strand
AACGCTAGCTCCGTACCTGATAACGCTAGCTCTGTACCTGATAACGCTAGCTCTGTACCTGATAACGTTAGTTCTGTACCTGATAACGCTAGCTCAGTCCCTGATAACGCTAGCTCCGTACCTGATAACGCTAGCTCTGTACCTCATAACGTTAGTTCTGTACCTGATAACGCTATTTCTGTACCTGATAACGCTAGCTCCGTACCTGATAACGCTAGCTCTGTACCTGATAACACTACTACTACTACCTGGCTACTTGACTGATTTTTCGTGCGCTAGATAAAGTGGTAGGTTTTATATGTATTGTACTACACCATTTTTCAAATCAAATTACAAAAATGGTGACAAAAAGTCACGCCAGGTAGCAAATGAAACTAACTCATGAACTAACTAATGAACTAACCCCTGATCTAACTTATGAACTAATTTATGTACTAACTTATGAACTAACTTATATGAACTAACTTATGAACTAACTTATGAACCAACTTATGAACTAACTTATAAACTAACTTCCCTAACTTATGAACCAACTTATGAACTAACTTATGAACTAACTTATGAACTTACTTATGAACTAACTTATGAACTTATTTATGAACTAACGTCCACGCCCAGTATCTCTCCTCGGTGAAGCAACTTCCATTAATTATTACGTATCACTAATATGC
>NW_025938642.1:0-384 GCF_000764305.2 Hyalella azteca | reverse complement strand
GTTGTCAGCACAAACATCGTTGTCAGCACAAACACCGTCAACACAAACATCGTCAGCAAAAACATCGTCAGCACAAACATCGTCAGCACAAACATGGTCAGCACAAACATCGTCAGCACAAGCATCGTCAGCACAAACATCGTCAGGACAAACATCGTCAGGACAAACATCGTCGTGTCAGTACAAACATCGTCGCGTCAGCACAAACATCGTCGTGTCAGCACAAACATCGTCGTGTCAGCACAAACATCGTCGTCAGCACAAACATCGTCGCGTCAGCACAAACATGGTCAGCACAAACATCGTCAGCACAAACATGGTCAGCACAAACATGGTCAGCACAAACATCGTCAGCACAAACATCGTCAGCACAAACATCGTCAG
>NW_025938641.1:0-35265 GCF_000764305.2 Hyalella azteca | reverse complement strand
CCTGTAGTGATCTCGGCAGTATTGTTAGAATAAGATAAGATGTAGACACCTTGCTAACTTAATATTGTACATATTGTCATCCGTAACAATGGTCAGTGACAACGGTCAGTAACAACAAAAATCATAGTCAACTATAACAAACATAATTTGCGAAGTGTTTTATAATACTTTTAAGATCCGATAAGAACAATTATAAAATTGAACACTAGAACAGCAACCATAGCACAATTTGATACCTAACGATGGCAACATTTTGAAAGACTTCCGGTTTTCCCGGAGGCCTATTCCGAGCCCTTCACTCTTGCTCTGACGCCAACACGCGAGGTTGCCCACCGTGCCTCCTTAGTAGTTCCTTATAAGTGTTGTGATATCTATACACTGGGTGAGTAGAAATTTATTATAAATGATGTAACTTTGTTTAAGTTGTTTTGGATAAATGTTCCGTGTAGTTATTCTAGCCTTGCGAGTGTTAATTAACTAAGGAAGTCTAGTTGAGATAATCGGCTAGGCTAGAGAGAACGCTCCTAAAGACTAATCTTGCTTAGCCCCCAAGCTGATGTAGGAGTGGCTCGGTTGACCACATATTCAAATAGGTGTTGATAGCAAATGGATAAACATTGTGACGATAATTCCTTATGTAATCATACCTTAACTAGAGTGAGTATTGTTAATATTGAGTGGAAACTAGAGTGAATATTGTCAATGCTGAGTGGAAATTACTCAGGCCTAAAGTTTCTGAAATGATTGTGGAAATCACACCTGTAGACAAAATTCCAATGGCTAGAGAGAGCATGTTAGAATGTATTACATTTCTGATCCTATTCAATAGTAGATAACTTTGATTATTAACTCAATGTTTTCAGTATTGCTATTTTATCCATTTTTGATTCAGTATTATTGAGGATTCTTTAATGTTCATTAATATTGTTTCCATAGGAAAGAATAGGATGAATTTTATTAAACTTTAATTCTGAACCTTGGGTTAATTTAGCATCTGAGATTTGAGTTAGCTTAGGAGTTTAGCAATAACAATGTTTGATGTTGATGATAACTTATCCGTGCCAAGATGAAATAAATCATAGGCGTCGAGACGTTGAGTAACAGCACTAGATTCAGTTAACATGTCACTGTTTTGATAGCAAGTTAGCATAATTTTGATTAGCCTTAGATGTTAAATATTGAGGAATTTAAATGGAGCTTAATAAAATTATAAAATAATAATGTATTCTGAATTGATATTAAAATTGCATTTGGATAGTAAATTTAATTGGATTTTGATACAGTAGCTTCAATGATATTGAAGTCAAAATATTCTTGTTATTGTTCAAATAAGATACTAAATTACATCGATTTAATTGGAGGAAACCTAAGAATGTAAATGTTATGAATTTTTAGAATACTGATTAAAATGTAATGATCAAAAGGACTAAGTTGGATTTTAAGATTAATCCCCTAAATTACTGTCTTGATAAAGTGAAAAGATGAGTTGGTCAGACTAGATATGAAATAAACATAAATTGTCACTTGAATTTTAATTAGGTGAATTAACTTAATCCAGAAATGTGTTAGTGGAAGTCATTATTAAATTAAACTAGTATGATATCCTGGTCGACGAAATATTTTACCCATGCCCTGTATTAATGTCGATGAAATATTTTACTCATGTCATGTTCTAATGTCTAACTTTAGTTCGCAGGCCTATTTTACGTACATGTTGACATCAAATTAAATAAACAGAAACACGGACCCGCATCCCCTATTACCCTACCTACATTTAGGGAAGCCTCAGTCAAATATAAAATCGTCAGCACAATATTAAACGAATAGTATTCCTCAATCTTCAGTGAGATTACTCAACCTTCCCCAGTCTTCCCTCAGACTTCCCTCAGACCTTGCATGACCGATAATTTCCAATTGTCCGGAGGCCGTTATCAATATAATCATAAAATTTGAATCAGTCTCTTAGTCTCTCTCCTATCTATAATAGTGAGGTTTTAATCAATCCAACGAAGGTAGGTCAAGTCAAGTAATGTTAAATGCATGCATCAGGCTGTATGCAGAATTGGAATTTCCATCTCACAAAAATGCTGTGTGACAGAGGACCCAAACTGACAAATCGTAAAAACATATGGAATTATCTGTCACTATTGCGTATTTCTGTTAGAAGTTAAATGAATGTTGATATATCTTGCTGGAATTGTGCCCTTTAGGGAAATGGAAAGAAAGCTCTAGGAGTAGTAGTTGTATGTCTGATTATTTCAAATCAACGAAAAATCTTGCATCTGAGTTGTCAAGTACTTGAATATACGATCAGAAAATGTAATCCTGGTAGCAGCAGCAATTAAAACATTCATTTTTCATACCATAGGTCATGATAGGTGCCTCCTCAACCTCAACTCCTCCTCAAAATCAAGATCAATTCCCTATTGCATAATTTCAGTTACTTTTTTATTACCTCTTACATATGAGTTACGTTACATATTACTTCAGTTACATATTACTTCTTACAGCTGGCCCAAAGGAGGGCAAATAGACGGAACACGTCTAACGTTACATCCGACGACGACTGCGGGAGACGGAGGACGACGAAGGCGGCGCATCAGCGTGACCGGGGACTAGGAAGTCCCGAACTCATCATAAGGTCATATGAAGTATTATACCTGTCAATACAAAACTTCTTCAATGACGTCAATTATTATTCTTATAATGTTCATCTGCGTTTTCTTCCTTTCATCTGCCTTTTCTCGTCATTCGGGATTGTGGGATAAAGATTGCGCCGGTTATTATATACATATATTAGCAATAGCTCATCACAAACAAACATTTTCTCGTTTTAGCATAGACAGGAAACATTTTTCGGAATTTGTTTTCACCCGTGCACTTCTTTCGTTTCATTTCATCGAAATGAAAATATATACAGCGATTCATAAAAAAATTGTAATATGCATTATTTTTAAACTTATATCTTAGTTTTACCAAATCATAAATTAGGACTCTTATTTTATTGGAGGTTTAATGCACTATTAATTAAAAGTTAAAATCCCTTTTTTCACTCATCTACTTTGTTTGCTGTAAAATAATGGTATATTATTCATATTTCTACTACATTATTATGATGTCATGTACAGGGTCTGTATAAACTATAAACACTCAGATAATTGTCCTTATTTAAGCTGACTTTTACAAAAAGAATTGCATCGCTATTTGTACTGTAACATGTCAAACTTATACCGTGATTTCATTACCAAATAAAGTAAACGAAAATATCGCAATATCTATTAATTATCTTTCCCTTTTTGCTTATTACATCGCCACGCTGAAGGTATAGCGTTAGAATGCTTATTCGTACACAGTTTCGTACAATGCACCTAATTAATGTTACCAACCCTTGCGTCTACTCAGTGTTCAAGTTCAGTTATATCATCCATCATGTGCAATGAAATTTCGGAATTTGGTTTTAAAATTTCAGACCATTTTCAGGACAATGTAAAGCTAAAACTTTGAAGTCACTGTCAGAAACTGGAACATCGCACTGCTCGGCGTGAGCCCGCACAGCCGAATGAGGTGGGCGCGACAGTAAGTTACCAGTTCTACAACTCCTGCCCCTATGTTCTGCGACCCTAGAATAAAGATTTCGAGACGTCATCTCGACGTAACGCAGATGCACATCGTGCACAACTATATTTATAAAGTAGGGACGATCGTATCTTTGTACCTGAAAAAATAACCGATTTTAAAATGGTTGACCAATATGACACGAAGATTAATATTTGCGAAATACTTCGAAAACAAAAGTTTTAGCTCCCTTGACATAGTTTCGGATGCAGGGCCGAAATATGGAAAGGAGCAATAAACAACATCCCTACCGTCGCGCTCGGGAGCAACCTCATTGTCCCGCTTAGACATGAATTTCTTTATTTGGGTAAATACAAGATTAGTCAGAAATCCATTAGGCGAAAAGATATTGCGTAGAAATTCTAATTCAGCGTTCAAAATATTGTAAGTAGAACAAATACGAAAGCCCCGATGTGAAAGTGTTTGAATCCCATTAATCTTAAATCGAAACGAGCAAAAGCTAATAAAGCTGGTACTGAGACCTGTGAAAGTCGATTTTTGGAATACAGAAGTTTTGTCAGGCGACAATGTTGATACCATTTGTCCCTTGATATTGCCTGATTGATGTCTTCCTTGTTGAAAGATAAGATCCTTCACATGCGATATGTTCATGAGCATTTCCTTGTATTAGCCTTTCCTGTTTATCAAGTCACGCCCTTGGTGACGTCAATTAGCGTAGCTATATGAGCTCTGCCTAGACGCGGAAACGCCAGTCTTGGGCGAGGACCGCTACGGTATACCCCATTGCTCCTGTCCATGTCAAACAGGACAGTAAGCCTAAATTAATGTCAGAGTAGAAGATACACTCTAGACTTATCCCTACTTCAACTGGACGCTGAAGACATCAGTGTTAAAGCTCCAACTTATTAACTGATTATCCTAAACTGTAAGCCGAACTATAATCCTAAGAGTATATTATATAATCGTTTACGCTGTCCCTCTATATCCTCGGATCCAGCTACAACCGAACCACCCTCAGGTCATACTAATTACAATTCATATAAGGGTTGCATAGAAAAGCAACCTGTTACAGTGGTGCTACCGACCAGTTAGCAACACCGTACAGTTTGGAAACGGTCATTAGATTTAGTAATATTGCAGTCGAGGAAGGACAGGCTATTGTTAGATTCCAGTTCCATAGTAAATTTGATGGATTTATGTTGCGAATTTAGGTAATCAAAAAAGAGTTTAACGTGAGAAGGATGCTTAAAAAGTAAAAAAGTGTCATAAACGTTGAATCTATCTGTTGTAGAATATTGGCTTAAAATCAAGAGGGCAATTGGACAGCCAGGAAACCTCGTAAAAGCACATAAAAATATTCGCAAAGGTGGGACCGAGCGGGAGGCCCATGCCCAAACCGTCAATCTGTCTGTACAACTTGTTAGCAAAAAGGAAAAAAGAGTTTAAAACAGATAATTCCAGAAGTGATTTAAAGAAATTACGTTTCAGACCTATAACAAGATCATTTAATCCTTTAACAAAGAATTCAGGCATATATCTATGGTTTCATGAAAAGGCACATTAGTGAATAAATTTTCCACGTCAAAAGAGGCCATAGTTAGGTCCTGAACGTTGGTAAAATCCTTCAGGCGGTCCACAAACGTATAAAATTGTCTACAGTATACTTATTAGTCGCGAGAGTTTAAAACCGGTACTAAAAACTGAGCAAATTTAAAAATAGGCGTATTGTACGCGGCAATTGTACTATGAATTTTTGTGGGGGTTTTCTTTGCTTCTAGGTTTTTGGTGAATTTGCGATTCAAGCAAACCACTATTACTTTGAAGAAGTTATTACTGTTGCGATTACTCACACTCGATTACTGAGTTGTTGGACTACGCGGGTGAGGTCGACTAAGCTCTTGCCGATAGAACTCTTCATTGCGTCGGTCGCCTGAGGTGCCGGCCTGCGAGTCAATCAGCTGCCACGTTCCCCGGGATGTAAACGGTTCTGAAACGGGATCGGTGTTGCAGACTATAAAGGCCCGTTCACACTACGAGACTCTGCGCGACTGACGACTGAAAAACTGGCTTTTTCAGTCCAGACTGAGGCAGTCCGGACCATCGACACGGGCTCCTCGGCGAATGAAGCAGTGTTCATTCTTTTGAGCCGCTCATCTCAGGAGTGTCGCTTTGACTGCCGTCTGAGTAGGTTGTGCGTTGCTGTCGCTCCTACCCTATTTACACACAATTACCTGTTTATTTCTTTGCAATGTCGCATGACGGAGACTAGAACAGAGATGTTACTGAGAGGCTTATTGAGTTATATAGACAGGCACCTTGCCTATGGAAAATAAAAAGTTCGGTTTACAAAGACAGAATCTCAAGACTTCAAGCATTAGAAAAAATAAGGAACAAATGAAGAAATCAGATGCATCTATGAACATCGAAAAAATTCGTAAAAAATTCACACTTTGCGAAATCAATTTAGATCAGAGATGAAAAGAAAGAAAGATACCCTGAAATGTGGAGCAGGTGCCGAGGATTCATTTACATCGCGATTGTGGTTAGGTTTTGCGTTTCATAACTGCTATTAGGTATATAGATAGCCGAAATCTTTTGAATTCAATCCATCTTTTTCGGCTTCAATCCAAAATCTTCAAGTTACTCGTTGGCACGATCCATCTTCAAAGGCCAACGAGTAACTGAAATGTCGCGCGCGGCATAGTGGTAGCACTGCGATAGTCGTGAGTCTTGATCCCAGCACATGCGCGTAGTCTGAACGCACACGCCAGTTTTGAGGCCCAGCCATGTGGCTTATTGGTCTCAGTCCAGTCTCGATCTTTCCGAATCAGTCCCGTAGTGTAAACGGGCCTTAAGGGCCCAGCTAATGAGACGGCGGTTGTTTCTCTTAAATTTGTTCAAGTTGTAAGCGACAGGAAAATGTCGTTCCCAAAATAAATTGCTTTTATTATTCATTTGTACGATTTTAATGTATCATACTACGACACACTTCTAATTACGAGGTAGCACGCATTGTGTAGTCACGCCATGCACATTGCGTTTGGACCTGTGATGAGTATGAGCTGCGCGACTGCAGGTGACCGTGATCGACGCTCGTGGAAGTAATTCAGCGTTGCCAGATGGTATATTTCTATACCAGATTTCACAAATCTGTTACTTTCAGAAGGTGGCTGGTATGAATATCATAGATCTGTTATATTTGCCTACATATGGTATTTTTATGGCATTTTCTGAATTACTTCAAATGTACTGCATCAAGTTCCACCTCTGAAATTTGAAATTCCTCCAGCGCAGGCGTGGATTATATAGATTACCTTCAGACCGGCGCGACTAGAGGTTTCCCGCCATATTTAGGAACCGCAAGTTTATCACTTGATGAAATAACCCCAATTAAATTGTTAGCATTTAACAACAGTGCCTAGTGCAATATGAGCACGAGAATGATCCTTGATTATTTAGTGACTGGTAATAGAGTATGGCCTAACACGAGTGAGGTTGTCGAACCGGTCTCTGCGACGCAAGCTTCACCATTTTTGATTGGTGGTTTTGAATTCTAGTGTGCCACTTATTGGAGTGCCACTTGAATTCAGAGGTGCCATTCAATATTTCACTGATCTTTAAAAATCATCGTCCATTTATGGAACTGGCTACCTACTGCATCACGTGTCAACTTTGACTTGTCTCCGTCTCCACTGCATTCGTGGTGCAAGTGTTTCCACAAGCCACCTATGTGAAAAACAACTTAAACAAGCAACGAAATACAATTTCAATTAAGGTACTGGAGTCCCTTATTCGGACCAAAAGCTATCTGCTCAACCGCAACAAGTGATCACACCCGAAATGTTAGATTAATGCAATGAGCAAGCATGTACGAAAATAAGCAAAAGGAAGATGACATTTTTCCATGGCTTGCTCACGTTGAGCGAAGGGGAAGAAGTGTCACACTGACACTGTGATAAAAAAAGGAAAAAGGGTCACTGTAATTAAACACAGGAAAAAAATGTCAAAATGTTCCAAACAGAGGGAAAAAATATAACTTGTTCAATTTGGCTAATTATCGTCAAGCCAGATAACTGCACAGTACATAAGATGATTTTTTTTATTTTTCTAACGAACGTTTCGGACGCATAATTTCATTGAATTTGGAGGTATTAGTCTGTTTTTGAACAATAAAATTTCTGGTATTTTGAGCAAGGCAATCTGGTATTCTCACCAAGAAAAAACTTGGCAACACTGGCGACGGCTCGACCGCAGGCGGACCGCTCGAGTTCTTCAGTTGCTATGCAGACGCCAAGGTGGTAGGGCGTATGCAGTCATGGCGTACTCCAAGCTATTCACGAGCCGACTTCCTAACCAAGTTTATTGAAGAGAACCACAATTAGCCGTGCATGTGGAAGGTCCGTAGCGCAGAATATTCGAACAAATTACAAAGCGATAATGCAAGGGAATATCTCATTCGAATTACGCGAAAGTTCCCAATGCAGACCTTAACTTTGTTGAGAAAGTAAATAATCCTTGAATAGTTTTGATAGTCGTTTTGCTTATCGTTGCGTATGAAATTTAGCAAATTCATATTGACTGCATATTCGTCGATTGACTAGCCACAGATCACATAGATTTTTTCCTCTGGCTTTTTCACTGTCCCGAGCTCATTCAACAAGACGGCATGGCCACAATGGCAGCAGCTGCAACTTGCCTCGGCGGACGAATCTCACCAGTCACCACTGCCGGGCACTGAGCGCTGCGAGCAAAGTACTAGGTGGGTGGTGAAATTTCACCGAATCGCTAGTCAGAATCAGCTAGCCGGACTCGCCACTCAGCTACGCTAGTGTGTTATGCTTCATGGCCCAATGGTTTGCGGTACTGTTAATGGTTTGAGGGTCTCGTCAATTCTTAGAGATAAGGGTTGCTCCACTGTAATTGTATCCGAAGACGTAATTCCCGGCAGTGATTTTTCTGTTTCTGCCAACCCCAAAGCAGAGATTTTTTACTATTTGGGCCGTAAGAATATTTTTCCCATAGTAAAATCCTACATTGACTGTGACTTCTATAAGGGTTGAGTCAATGCCGCTAGAGCCCCGATCAAATTTTGCCCCCTCTTGTTGGGAAACTTTCCTGGGGCCAAGTTTCACGAACTTTTTGAGCCGCCAGGCAAAATCGCCCCCCATCACGATGCCAGAAACAAAACCTACAGTTCTGATGATAATTTCGTAACCGTAAATGCCGTCACGCGATCGAAAGCTATATATCAGCATAAGGAGCCTCTAGCTCTCGAACTATAATTATTTAACCCCTTTTATCTCCCCTAAGGAGTTTGCAGAGTTACAAGCCAGCTGCGATTCCTTGGCCAGTATCTGCGCTGCCGCGCATGCAGGAACCACCACTCGAATAGGTCAGGTTACCGGACAAAATTCGTGTACGATCGTGGGCTGTACTTTCGAGAGTGCATCGGTAGCTCTACTAATGTTGACGTGGGAAAGCGCCTTCTCACGGTGCCTAAGCCGTGCCGCGCGCTCATCCTTAAAAAGCTCGCACATGATGCGCGGGTCTCGCGTAATTTTTCCCATCTCAAAACAGAAATGAAAATTGCAGATAAGTTCTACTGGCCAGGCATGTCTTCCGATGTAAGACGATATTGCAGGTCATGAGACGTTTACCAGAAGACTGCTGCTAGAAGTAGGGTTAAGCCCGTGCCTATGCATAAAATACCTATTGTCAAAGTTCCTTTGGAACGAGTAGCCATAGATATTGTGGGCCCACTGTTGCCTGTGGCCCTGTTTCCACCGGGTGCCATAGGTACATCATGACCTTGGTCGACTACGCAACCAGTTTTCCCGAGGCCATTCCCCTTAAATCAATCCATTCAGTGTCCATCGCCGAAGCGCTTATGACGATATTTTCTCGTGTCGGTATTACGAGGGAAATTTTCTCTGATAGGGGCACCCAATTCACTTATTCTTCACTCTTATGGGAGAAGTACATAGACCTTGTGGGAGTTGAACCTTTATTTACTACGCAGTGGCACCCGAAGCTAATGGCCGGATTGAAATACGTACAGCATTCAATTTTGAAATCTATCCTTAAGAAACTGCGCTCCTAAGCCTAACGACTGGCACCGCTATCTGCCATCCGCTCTGTTTGCAATGCGCAAAGTGCCTAGTGACACTCTAGGATTTTCCCCCTTTGAACTTTTGTACGGTCTTCAAGTTAGAGGTCCGCTAGCCATATTACACGATCTTTAGGCTTGACCTGGCGTAAGAAACTCGTAACGTATATCAATTTATATATGAACTTAATTAGAACAAGGCTTACTTCGATAGGAAGTCCACCAGGAGAACTTTCAAGCCTGGGGACGAAGTTCTAATTTTATTGCCCGATAGTACTAACAAATTGGTATTACAGTGGAAAGGCCCATTCAAAGTAGTTGAATCGCGAGCCGTTGACTATCTGATCAATGTCGCGGGCAAGTACAACTATTCCATACAAATATGCTAAATCAATATCATCGTAGAGCTTTCGTCGGCCAATACGACCATATAGATGAGAAATGCCCCACAGACGATCCTCCTAGCCGCGTATCGATTGTCTGCTTTATTAAATTAGAACGGGATGCACTGAAACAAATCGGTGTGTTAGGTGCAGACATCTCAACTGGAAAACGCTCAATGTAGCTAAACGAATCATTCCGAAGCGGTGTTCGCCGTTTTGTCGAATTTTTGCTCAGCCAGTGACAGCCGCTGCAGCTAGGCGGATGACGTCATGGCAGGACCAATAATGAAAGCCGAATATTTACATGCAAGTTTGAATTTAATAGTTAACAAAATTGGGTAATTGTTTAAATATTCCTAAAAATGCACAAATTTAAATTATTATGCTTTTGTGATATAACGCACGTTAATAACACCCTCATTAAACGGTTTTCACTTTCATCATTGTTGTCAGTTTTCCCGCTCATTCAGCGGCTGGCTCTTAGAGCGAAAGTTGAGAGGGAATCTGTTGTTTGCTCAAACCTAATGTCATACGCAACGTTGGCAAACTTATGAATAATTTGTATAGGTCTTTGTATTGTGTGAAAAATTAGCCCCGAGTCTTGAATTTTTCAATATAGATATGCTGTATCATTTTAAATTTCCAAATTAACGAAATTACTGTCTTACGGATCATTTCTCTTAAGGCCCGTTCACACTAGGGGCAACACACGAGAATAAAGTTCCTCAAAGCGCATGCAGCAGCCTCTGTATGCGCTTCTTGACCGATTGACGAGCTAGCGATTGACGAGGGGCCACGCCTCATGAAACACAAGCGCGGGGCTTAGTAGATAGCTATTAAAGAAATATCACTTGTATGCTTAAATCGCAAATTAACAAAGAATTTAAATTAAAATTTTAAATTAATTAATTTAAAAATTCAATTCGTTCTGTGCTTTCAATGTATAAATTTGTGACTTCTGATTTGTGATTATAGATTCTACGAACAGACGATGGAGCTGGTCTCCGAAACGTTTTCTATTAAGATATGAATTTTTGTGGACTATTCTTTGCTTTTAAATTCTTAGTTAGTAGATGGCTGTCTGTGATCTAGTAGTAGTAAGGTTGATTGTGTACGCTGGTCCGGCACACCAAATGTCGACTAACACCACTCGTTTGGAGTCACTCTCTAGTTGAAAGCCTAATTGATCTTTATAGAGAAAATGAATGCCTATGTAGTGTTCGGTCAAAGGAGTACAAAAATCGAAATGCAAAGGACCAAGCTATGGTAAAAATAGTTGGAGCTTTAAGAAACTTGTGTGTAGAAGTCACCATTGCTGAAGTTCGAAAGAAAATCCATACGTTGCGCTCACAATTCCATCGTGAAATTAAGCTGAAACGAGAATCAACCAAATCTGGCGCGGTTCTGACCAAGTGTACAAACCGAGTCTATGGTGCTTTGAATCATTGATGTTCATCAATGACAGCGATGCTCTTCGTCAGTCAACGTCTACTCTCGATGAAGACATTCAGATTTCAAATGATGTAAGTTACTTTTACATGACGTGTTTAGTTTCTGTGATTGTAGCTACTCCTGTCAATTTATGCATTACCGTTTAGCGATTTGAAAGAATGATATATTATTGGTACGAATATTGTAACTTTTTATTTAGGTCTAGGTGGCAACTACTGTTCAAAGCGCGCGGTCTCGAGCTATCGCTTACAAACGTAGTGTGAACGGTTGTGCGCGGTGAGGCACTGCAGCAAACGACTCAAAGCGGGGACGCCTGTCGGAGACCACCACTGCCGTGCATCGAATGGACTATCATGATCCTTTCCCTGAAGAACGTACAACTCTTCTTGACTGTAACATTATCAGCCGCACGCCACCAGACGGATCACATTCATTGAATTAGACCAATCAGCCCACAGGAAAATAAGCCTGATATCGTATGGCCCAGCGTCGTCTGCCAATACGCGAAAAAATTTTACACCACCAGGAAGGAGCGCGCCGGAGACGTCCGTATCCGTCCCGTGTGTCGAATCAGCCTCCGGTCTAACGGCCACGCGTCGTACGACGATGAATTTTGGAACAGAACAATGCAATCTGGAACCTAACCCCAGATGCTGTGAGCTAAAAATTACGTAATTTGGCGAAGCTTCGGAAGTCACTCGCCGGCGGACGATAGATTTTGGAACAGAACTATGCTTTCTGATACCTAACCCCGGATGTTGAGCTAAAAGTGACGGTCTGGTTGTGCACGGCAGGATGCATGCAGTTCCACTGGCGACCTGGGCTGGATGGTCGCAGTCCGTTGATGTCAAGCAAGATGATGTCGGGGGTTGGTTACCGACAGATGGCTTAATCCGCGGCTGATTGGTGGTCATCCGGAAATACGCTAGGCGTTCCTTTCAAGGCTGATTGGTGCACAAATTTGGTGGTGCACGGCTGCGTACCCCTCAAAGCGCATGTCATTGCCAGTGTGAACGGGCCCTTTACTCGCAGCCTGCTCGCGTCGCTCCGCACCCCGCGACGGATGTCACCAAGAGACGACGGCCTTCCGAGCTCCCCAGCAGCAGCAGTGCCCAGGAAGGAGTTGGAACACCTCTAGCGTAGCTAGTGTCTTCATTGGCTGCTGATCTTGGTTCATCTTATGGAACAATCAACTACTGATTATCTTTCACGGCGATCCCCCTCCCTTCAATCCCGCTCACGGCGATCCCCCTCCCCTCAATCCCGCTCACGGCGATCCCCCTCCCCTCTATGAAAAGGGGATTATCGGGCGTTTTATTTGGACTATAAACACATCAAGACGTAAAATCACGTAACTCAATCCCGCTCACGGCGATCCCCCTCCCCTCAATCCCGCTCACGGCGATCCCCCTCCCCTCTATCCCGCTCACGGCGATGCCCCTCCCCTCTATCCCGCTCACGGCGATCCCTCTCTCCCATCTTGCACGCGTGCCCGAATAAACCGTACCCGTACACCTCGCCAAGCAGCACCGTGCTGAGGAATCACATTAATGCAGTGCGCGAGTAGCTGTTTTTGTTATAGCTCTAAGAGTCTTTAACAGCAAACGCCCCATCGCCAATGAAATCCCGGCCGGGCTGGTGCGCCTAACATATGATAGTCACTATGATATATGAAGCAAATCATTGTATTGTAGGTAACAGTCCAGTTCACAAGATAAGGATGAATGGTGCCAGCGCCGATGAACTCAACAGGTGAAGATTCATGAGCACAAGAGGTGCAGTTTGATCTTTTTTACACAAAATTAGTTCTACCATTTTCAATAAACATTACGCAGTAAAAAAATTTAATCTTGGACGACATACGTTTCGCAGTTTTATTTTATTTCGGATGAAAAGGGTATAGTATTGACAGTATTTTGAAATATATTGTCCAGAATAGTCCTAATAATATACAGCAAAATTTATGATCCCTCTTTTATTGTGCTATTTGTCGTACCGGTGAGAGGCCCCCTTTTCGTCCTGGGCGACTCATGGGAGGACAAATCCCTGGCGTTTGAGCAGCGCTCTAGCCTCCAGTACGTACTAGGCCTCTAAACCAAATTGGAAGGGTCGGCCAAGCTTGCTGCCGAAAACTCCTTCCTCAGCGCATCGAAGTACAAAAATTATTTCGATGTTAAATTTCAAATGCGTTACTTCTCCCGCAATAACGTAATCCACATAGTGGACGAGGTTGATCAACCAAAGTTGTACCATGTTAACCTATTTAAAAATTAATACCGCCGCGACAATCTTCCCAATTTGATCAACTACTTCGAAGCCGACAAATCCCCGGTGCCTGCATTCAGGGACTGTGCTACTAGCGTAGTCAGGGAAGACAAAGTGTATCACTGCACAGAGCTACCAGTTAGTTACGCAATCGCTTGAGCAGAAGTTTGCAGTCAGGAAATGAATCAGACTTTACAGCCATGCATGATGAAGGATGTCGAGATATTTGTCGATTACAAAAATCGTCTCATACATTCCTGGAAGGCACGCCATACATTTCATACGTGGCACGAAGACAATAAGCGGCAGTTTCAGGCGCAACTGAAGATAAAGTAAGAACAAGATGCGGGGGCGGAGGCGCAGAAGCAAGACCCTGCACTGCTTGCAGCCTTGGCAGGAGCTTCCTGGAGGAGCACAAATGCCTGAAGCCAAAGGTGGGCTATCAGCAGCTGAAATTGGGTCACCTACGGAATGTGGGTTACCTGCTGCAAAAAGCGCGGCACCTGCAGCAGGTGCTGTTGAAATGCTGTCGTCATCAATCCCCTTCATGATTCTTTTCAACGAATTATAACGGAAAGGGAAAGCGTAGATTTTAGCGAATCGCCAATTATTCCATTTGCGCTAAAAAGCCCTAAGTTCCGCTTTGGATGCTCTGGGACCCAACAACTGCTCCTGATAACTACCAATTTCCGACTAACAGCGTTGCTTTGCAAATTTCGGCAAAGCAACGCTTCTTCATTTGTTACACGACTGCTCCGTTACTTTCTGTTAGCTAGTATTTACAACATGGTATATTCATTTAAGAGAGACCGATTTTAAAACGAAGTTCGAGCAAACTCTCGTTTTCAAACCCATCGTGAACTAAAGAAGCTTCCTTGCGGGAAAGAAGGCCAACACCGTTGTCGATCGACAATTTGTCGAAAAGGCGAATGAGCTGGAGTTCGAAGAAAAAATTGGCAGCAATTTTTGGACGCAAGCAGAGAGCAACTTTTGAGTTCCCAACGCCCAACGACCCATGCAGCAGCTTCATCGCCTGCGCCTAGTTAATTATGCACATTACTATGAAATTATTCGCGCATTGGTCTGCGTTAGTAATACTAAACCAAGGGTTTGGAATATTCATTGGAGAACGATTGTAGCACGTTTATAAGCACATTCGCGTTATTATTATTCACTATAGAACATACATTAGCTTGGGATCTAATGAATTAATTCAGTCCAGTCTTGCCTCCCTGACGTTCACACCACCTGAATAATGAATAGTCGACTCACTCGACTGTACATGGCCGTGACATGATATCGATTCGAGACCAGCACAAAATTTCGCTGTTGTCACCACTGCCGTGCGTATACTGGGCAATGGGCAGACTTGGGGCCCTTTAACGGCCCCATACACCATAGAGTCCGATAATGAGCCACATGACAGGGCCTCAAAACTGGCGTGCGCGTTTCCACTGCGAGCTGTGCTGGGATCGAGATTTATTTCTATCTGTGCTACCGATCTGCCAAGCGCGGCATTTCAGTGCGAATATTGGCGCGTCAGCAAGACACAACCTGCTTGGACGGATGTCTCAGCAACACTCCCGTCTCCCGCATGGCCATGGCATGCCTGGTTCACGTTAAAAGACGAGGCGATATAATTGATAAAATATAAAAAAATAAAGGCCCAAATACAGAAGTCCTGCGGTACATCTTTATTGATGGGTCCTATGGGGGATTTGAAATCATTCAATGGGACAAACTGCTCTCTACTCGCTAGGAAAGACTGTATAAGCAAAAGGAAAGGCCCTCTAATACCATACCGGTGGAGCTTATTCAAGAGAATTTGGTGATTTACACAATCAAAAGCCTTTTGTAGGTCTAGAAAAAGAGCAACACGGCAATCTTTGGAATGATACGTCCTAAGGAGATCCTTGACTAGATAAAGTATAGCCATTGTTGTATTAGTACCCCTACGAAAACCGAACTGATTATCTGATATTATTGAAAATTTGTCGCGAAAATTAGTGAGTCTGGAATGAGGAATTTTTTCGAAAATCTTATTAAGAAAAGGCAAGGTTGATATTGGACGATAATTAGACTTTAAAAGGGTGGCCAGATTTAAAAATGGGTATAACTCGAGCACGTTTCAACAAATCAGGATACACTCCAGTGGACATGCATAGGTTAAAAATGCACGCTAAAACTGGAGCTAAGGTGTCAGCTAGATGAGACAATATTATTGGCTGAAAGTCATCAATCTGAAGTCGCTTGCCCTGGCACAGTCTTAAGATATATTCTTTATTTCAAGTTCGAGGTTGGGAAGAGGAAACAGGATGCCTCGCAGAAAAAATATCATTGTTCCGAATCATTGTTCACAGGTCCTGGGTTGTTGGTAATGCTATCAGCAACAGATGTAAAATAATTATTGCATTCGGTTGCTGCGTCCATGCCAGAAATTGGCTTATTGTGTTTAGATAATTGGTTTATTCGCAACATTTTTGCCCAGCAAGGAATTAACAATTTTCCATAAAACCCTTTAGTCATCTGTCTCGCGCATAATTTTAGCCGAGTAGTATAGCCTCTTAACAGTCCTAATTAGGGTGTTCAGGACATTCCGATAGGTAGTGTACGATCGACGAAGAATGACGCCAGAACGGGAAAGCTTCAGAAGTTTGTTTCTTCCTAATGGCAGACTTAATCTCAGCAGTTACCCAAGGAGGCCTTGCTTTTCTTGCTAATATAAACTTCACAGGAAAGGATTCGTTATAAATTTTAGAGAGCTCGGATATAAAAGAGTGCATTGCTAAGTCGGGATCATCAATATTTGACAACATTTCCGATGGGAAGAATCGCATTTTCTCCTTAAACTGTTGGATATTGTTATCAATAATTAAGCGAATTGCTTTCAGAGGTGGAGCGAAAGAAAAACCGAAATCAACGTAAAAGAACGTCATCAAATGATCAGACAAGTCACTGTCAAGTACAGCTGATTCGGGATTAGATCCAAAGGATAAATTGCACCAAATGTGATCCAGTAACGAGTATGGGGTAATGGAATTTTGAGGGGAAATTCTAGTTGGTTCTGTTATGACCGGTTAAAAATTACTGGACTGCATGTCATTAATAAAGTTGTTAATTGAGCATAAATCAAAAGGGTTATATAGGTTTATATTGTAGTCCCCACATACGATTGATTTACTAGTTCCCTTCAATTTTGAAAGAACCTCAACTGTGAATAACTCGTTGAAGGTTCGTATACTGTTAGATGGTGGTCTATAAACGCAATAAACAGAAAGCTCAAAAGTAGGTAAGCTGACACAAGGATTCAATAGTTCATATTCACTTTTCACCCAAGTGAACTCATCATTTACCATAGCGCTGAACTTGTCGTCTACGTAAGCCGTTATACCTCCCCATGGTTGTTGCGATAAATGCTATACCTAGAATAACCTGAAATATTAAACAATTGATCGGAATTTGGATTTAGCCAGGTTTCCGTAACTAAAATTAGAGTAAATTTAAATTTCACTGTGCTGAGGAATATCATTAATTGATCAAAAATTTTCGCATACTCTTAATGTCAACACAAACAAGAGAAAACGATTCATGGTTAAAACTACCGGTACGGTTTAAAAAAGCATCGCAGTCATAGATTTCACAATTGAAATCGGGAATATCATCTACAGAAAAATCCCTTACAGACACATCAGGATGAGTAATTTTGGCTGTCGCTGTGAAGTTGTTCAAATTATGGACCGGCGAGAGACTCCTCGAATTTCACCAGGCCACACTCAGAGTTTATGAATGAAACCTTATTGCTCGACCTAGTCTTATCACAAGCTTGCCCATGCCATGCATAAACTCTCGATAGAATTGTTGGACCTCTTTAAAATTCTTAGCTTGAATAGGAGAGCAGCACGCATTTTAGTCAAATATTCATTGACAAATATATTTTCAGGCTTCATCCTATTGTTCGCCCTCCCCGTCCCGCGACAAATGCGGGACGGGCCCTACACCCATTCCTGTGGCCAGCCCAACCTCCCCCCCAGCGCGCCAACAGCCCTGCCGCCTCGATGGGAGAGATCCACAGAACCAGGAGCGACAAGGGCGTGACCAGTTCTGAGCAGCCGAACAGGTGGTTGGTACTGTGTTCATGTTATGACAGGCGGACCGACAAGACGCTCAAAGTTTGACGTCTTGCATGACGGGTGAGCGGAGTTTGAGGTTTGACAAACCTGGAAAAGACGGACGGGAGCCGCTACTTTTTCGTCTCTTATAACCTTTTCTGTGACGAATGAAATAAAATTTGAAGGAATGTAAAATAGAAATGTAGCTTTTGACATCGCCTGCAAAGTTTCAGTTGTTTCTTTGACGTTAAGGTTCCATGAGCTCGCCCGCGCCGTGAACCGGTCTTCAAAGTTAGCTGGGAGTTTAACCATTTTTCATAGACTTGTCAAGAAAGTGTTAAACGGCTGTTATGGCAGAGCTAGACTCCCATTTTTGTCATTTCTGTAATTACAAGGCATTACACGGGACATAAATCTAAGTTAATCAATGGACATTTAAGTTCAATTGTGCCCCATGATCCCTGGATGACGTGCTTACAGTGAAACTCGGCATATTGTGGGACGTGAGTTACAGGCTTGAGCCCATTAGACCTCAGGTACGAGCTCGCCATATCGCGGGTGACACGCTTGATCTATTAGACCTTAGGTACGAGCTCGTCATATCGCGGGTGACAGGCTTGAGCTATTAGACCTCAGGTACGAACTCGTTATATCGCGGGTGACAGGCTTGAGCTATTAGACCTCAGGTGCGAGCTCGTCATGTAATGGGTGACGGGGTTGGGCTTCCCAAAGAATCCAGCGTCTGACAAAATTCTCTGGGAATGAACCAACGCGGCGCTGACGGTGGTGCTGTGCAGCTCGTAGCGGCGGAGCCCACCTACTGCGTGGCCGGCGGGGCCCTGCACAGGAGGGACTGTGGAGTCATGACAGTCACGTATTGAGTCCCTCCTCACCTAAGATAATTTTCTTCGTCTTCTTTCTATCTGGGAATGTTTTCATACGGATGTTTCAATTATTCGTTTCAAGTTTATCATTTCAATAAAGTCGCCTAGATATTCGGGAAATTAATCAGTGTCGTTCATACAATTGAGTACGCGACCAATTTGAAAGAATTCAAGGTGTAAATAACAGGTTTCTGAAAAAGACTCGTAGAGCTCAGCAGTCGGCGCCTTCGTACAGTGGAGCTTTAACGCAACCAACTCTACTGCAGACTCAAGAACAACCACAGACGACGGAAGGCGATTCATCTTCGCATGTTCGTGAACTGCGCAGCTCGCGTCCTTCAGTAGAATCTCCGTCAGCTCCCACAACCTGCCGGAGCTGTCGGAGGCATTGACGTCCATGGGACATTTCTTCTCGCTTCCAGTTACCAACATCTGGAGCAGCCTACGTGATGGCATTGTTGACGTTCCGATAATGAACGCTTCCAAGAACAGACTAAACGAAGCTATGAAGGAGCATATGTTCAGTCTTGAAATGCGTAGCACCTTACGGACCTGCCTGGCAATAAGATAAGTCCAGCAGCTATCTCAAACAATCGTCAGTTACGGAAGAAAGATCGGGTTCAAAAGCCGTATCCCTTGTGGAATGATGCAAGTCACGAAAAGTACAAGAATCGACAACAGGTCATGGGCCTATTTCGTCAGTGCCGACACTTCTATTCTATTCCGATTGGGCTCCTGACAGTGCCGTGAAGCATCTACTGTGAAATTAATTGATATGAATTGCAATGACTCGACCAGTCAAGTGGCATCTTAAGCGCGGTATGGCGGTGTATAGCTTTCATTTTTTGCTGCATGTTTAGTAAAGTTGTGAATAGCGCAGAATCATTAATTACGGACGAATTGTGACGATTATATGATCGATCGAGCTGCAAGCACGAAGTTAGTTCAGCCCAGTCCACTGAAGAGCCTTTTTTATTATTATTTTATGTGAATTAATTGAGGATTCAAGCGTACAGAATCTTTCCATTACTGCCGGGGACTTGGTAATTTTGCTGGCATGCAACCTTTACCTAATCAAGCAAGCCGTCTCTTATGAATTATATTTATCTACAGCATATCATTTAACTTATCTATCTCGGAAATAACCCGTCAGCATTTGACGATCAGCACGGATGAGCGTGCTGGTCTCCAGCTTGAGACTTACGAGGAAAATACAGTCAAAGGGAACATCGGTGAGAACGCAATAAATTTCAGCTATGGCTTTTCAACTCTTTGTCACGGCGTACGCGCTACTGAACATCTCTGCTGTCACGGCGTACGCGCTACTGAACATCTCTCACTGCGTGACTGCTCGGCGAGTGGCGACCGCTCAACAAAAGCTCATATGACCACAGTTTCGGCAGTATGTGAAGGATTAAAATAACAGCAAGAATCGACGACTGTAAAGTGATCTAAATCCGGTCTATGTTTCAAGATGAACTATTTAAACGGTTCACTAGAAGCGATACCAATAATTCAAAGACCATAAAGTTGAATATACTTCGCAAAATTACCGATTCAAAATAAACTCGTAAATCCTATTATGGCGTGTCGATCAGAACGCCTTGCTCAATTAGAATTAAAAAAATTTACCATTTTCTCTTACGGCCATTACTCAAAGTTAAGCTGAACTTTCCCCTAGCCTTCTACACACGATAGTGTAGAGAAGCGAGAATCCAATCCGGATTTATGATCTCTGAATAAACTAATTTAAGTTCTCTTCATTTCGCGGCATCCATGTGAGTTGCGTTTTCGCGCTCGACGTCAAGTTATGTTATTATTCGGGAATACACCGTGAAATATAGGAGGCTTTCTTTTAACGGGTTCTACTTAGCAAGGCAGATTTACAAATAATATGGAGCAACTCGCAGCGGTCACAAAGTATTCCCCACTGTTGGGCCTCTTTCTGACGCTGATCGCGAGAGCCTTGCCATGGTACCCGAAAGGTCTGGTAAAAACGCAAATACTTCTTAGCTTTATTCGAGTAGATAATTTTATTATAGATAAAATAAAGTGTAGGGAAGAGTCATTCGTTTAGCGAAATTTTGGTAAAAAGTATTAAAACACGCGAAGAACGGGTTAGAACATCAAAATCTACGCCATAGCACTATGGACTATACAAAATCATCCGTTCATGAACAGCCAGGCAACCGGATCCCGAAGTACTGCTAAAAGTCTAACACTTGTTAGTTTGAAGATAAGCTATTGCCCTCGACTGCACACGTGCTCGACCCACTACCAGAACAGCCGCTAGTCGGCGCTAGGGTACCATAAAAGCTTGAACACTCGTGAACCAGCTTTGCCAGATGGTATATTTCTATACCAGATTTCGCAAATCTGTTATTTTTAGGTTTCTGGTATGAATATTTTGAATCTGGTATCCTGGTTAACTTGCCTGAATCTGACATTTTCTGACTTACTGCATCAAGTTCCACCTCTGAAGTTTGAACTTCCTCCAGCGTAGGCGTGGATTATATAGATTACCTTCAGACCGGCGCGACTAGAGGCTTCCCGCCATTTTTGGATCCGCAAGTTTACCGCTTGATGGAATAACCCCAATCTAATTGTTAACATTTAACGAAAGTGTTGTGCAATATGAGCACGAGAGTGACGATCCTTGATTGATTGATTACTGATCAGTGATGATATGGCCTAGGACAAACGAGGTTGACGAACCGATCTCTGCGACGCAAGCTTCACCATTTTTGTTTGGTGGTTTTGAATTCAGAGGTGCCATTCAATATTTCACTGATCTTAAAAAATCATCATCCATTCATGGAACTGGCTGCCTACTGCATCACTTGTCTACTTTGACCTGTATCTAATGCAATCGTGGCGCAAGTGTTTTCACGTCACCTATGTGAAAAACAAGCAACGAAATAAAATTTCAACAATGGTAATGGAGTCCCTTATTTGGACCAAAAGCTATCTTCTCAACCGCAACAAGTGATCACACCCGAAATGTTAGAGTAATGCAATATACAAGCATGTACGAAAATATGCAAATGGAAGATGACCTGTTTCCGTGGCTTGCTCATGTTGAGCGAAGGGTGAGAAGTGCCACACTGACACTGTGATAAAAACAAGAAAAATGTGTCAAGGTAATCAAACACAGGAAAAGAGAAGTGTCAAAATGTTCCAAACAGAGAGAAAAAATATAACGTGTTCAATTTGGCTAATTATCGTCGAGCAAGATAACTGCACAGTACATAAGATATTTTTTTCTTTTTCTAACCAACGTTTCTGACGAATAGTTTCATGAAATTTGGAGGTATTAGTCTGTTTTCGAACAATAGAATTTCTGGTATTTTGAGCTAGGCAATCTGGTATTCTCGCAAAGAACCAAGAAAAAAACTTGGCAACACTGTCGTGAGGACGTGAACAGCTGAGCACTGAACGACTGAACAGTTGCTTGCCAGCCGCCTTTTGAGAAGGTTGTCGTCGCTTCAAGTGTAACTCTCATGTTTTGATGGATATCGTGTTCCAAGAAGTCGGAAAACCGACGTCTTGTGTGCGCAGATGCTTCCATAAGAGTCGCTTGACGGTCAGCTTGCAACTCCGCCGAAAGTTCAGTTACATGCTTTCTGCCGTGAAGCAGCATTAAAGTTAGGCTGAACACCAGAGAGTTGCGACTGGCGCAAGAGACCGTCTACCAAACCACCATTACGGATAATCTCTATGCTTACATGTTGAAAGAACTTGAAGATTTTTTTTTTTTGCACTGCCTTCAGCAGATGAATCGCGTTAAGTCAAGTCATCGCAGGAAGTATTACAAATTTTTACCAAAAGTATTTTTTATCTAAAACCAATAAACGTATATTTTTGATCAACCGAGACAACCATAATTCCTTCTATGGTGAACAGATTTCCTTGAATTTCGGAATATACTCGTGCACACTCGTGCACACTCGTGCACACTCGTGCACACTCGTGCACACTCGTGCACACTCGTAGCACACACCTGTCTCTTATACACATCTAGATGTGTATAAGAGACAGCTCGTGCACACTCGCGCACCCTCGTGCACACTCGTGCACACTCGTGCACACTTGTTGCACACTTGTGCACACTCGTGCACACTCGTGCACACTTGTGCACCCTCGTGCACACTCGTGCACACTCGTGCACACCGGTCGTGCACACTCGTGCACACTCGTACACACTCGCGCACACTCGTGCACACTTGTGCACACTCGTGCACACTCGTGCACACTCGTGCATGCTCGTGCACACTCGTGCACACCGTTCGTGCACACTCGTGCACGCCGTTCTTGCACACTCGTGCACCCTCGTGCACACTCGTGCACACTCGTGCACACTCGTGCACCTGTCTCTTATACACATCTAGATGTGTATAAGAGACAGCTCGTGCACACTTGTGCACACTCGAGCACACTCGTGCACACTCGTGCACACCACTCGTGCACGCTCGTGCACACTCGTGCACACTCGTGCACACCACTCGTGCACACCACTCGTGCACACTCGTGCACACTCGTGCACACTCGTGCACCTGTCTCTTATACACATCTAGATGTGTATAAGAGACAGCTCGTGCACACTCGTGCACACTCGAGCACACTCGTGCACACTCGTGCAAACCACTCGAGCACACTCGTGCACACTCGTGCACACCACTCGAGCACACTCTGTCTCTTATACACATCTAGATGTGTATAAGAGACAGGTGCACACTCGTGCACACTCGTGCACACTCGTGCACACTCGTGCACACTCGTGCACACTCAGATGTGTATAAGAGACAGGTGCACACTCGAGCACACTTGTGCACACTCGTGCAAACCCGTGCTTACTTGTGCACACTCGTTCACACTCGTGCACACTCGTGCACACTCGTACACACTCGTACACATTACTCGTGCACACTCGTGCCTGTCTCTTATACACATCTAGATGTGTATAAGAGACAGCTCGTGCACTCAACTCGTGCACACTCGTGCACACTCGTGCACACTCGTGCACACTCGTGCACACTCGTGCACACCACTCGTGCACACTCGTGCACACTCGTGCACACTCGTGCACACCACGTGTGCACACTCTGTCTCTTATACACATCTAGATGTGTATAAGAGACAGGTGCACCAGTGTGCACGAGTGTGCACGAGTGTGCACCAGTGTGCACGAGTGTGCACGAGAGATGTGTATAAGAGACAGCTTGTGCACACTCGTGCACACTCGTGCGCACTTGTTCACACTCGTTCACTTTCGTGCACACTTGTGCACGAGTGTGCACGAGTGTGCACGTGTGTGCACGAGCTGTCTCTTATACACATCTAGATGTGTATAAGAGACAGCGAGTGTGCACGAGTGTGCACGAGTGTGCACACCACTCGTGCACGAGTGTGTACGAGCTGTCTCTTATACACATCTAGATGTGTATAAGAGACAGCGAGTGCGCACGAGTGTGCACGAGTGTGCACGAGTGCGCACAAGTGTGCACGAGTGTGCACGAGTGTGCACGAGTGTGCACGAGTGTGCACCCGTGCACACCTGTCTCTTATACACATCTAGATGTGTATAAGAGACAGGTGCACGAGTGTGCACAAGTGTGCACGAGTGTGCACAAGTGTGCACGTACGAGTGTGCACGAGTGTGCACGAGTGGTGTGCACGAGTGTGCACGAGCTGTCTCTTATACACATCTAGATGTGTATAAGAGACAGAGTGTGCACGAGTGTGCACGAGTGTGCACCAGTGTGCACGAGTGTGCACGAATGGTGTGCACAAGTGTGCACGAGTGTGCACAAGTGTGCACAAGTGTGCACGAGTGTGCACAAGTGTGCACGAGTGTGCACGAGTGTGCACGAGTGTGCACGGGTGTGCACGAGTGCACGAGCTGTCTCTTATACACATCTAGATGTGTATAAGAGACAGGTGCACGAGTGTGCACGAGTGTGCACGAGTGTGCACGAGTGTGCACGAGTGTGCACGAGTGGTGTGCACGAGTGTGCACGAGTGTGCACGAGTGGAGTGCACGAGTGTGCACGAATGTGCACGAGTGTTCACGAGTGTGCACGATTGTGCACGAGTGTGCACGAGTGTGCACCTGTCTCTTATACACATCTAGATGTGTATAAGAGACAGGTGCACGAGTGTGCATGAGTGTGCACGAATGTGCACGAGTGTGCACGAGTGTGCACGAGTGTGCACGAGTGGTGTGAACGAGTGTGCACGAGTGGTGTGCACGAGTGTGCACGAGTGGTGTGCACGAGTGTGCACAAGTGTGCACGAGTGTGCACGAGTGTGCACGAAAGTTGTGCACGAGTGGTGCACGAGTGTGCACGAGTGGTGCACGAGTGGTGTGCACAAGCTGTCTCTTATACACATCTAGATGTGTATAAGAGACAGCTCGTGCACACTCTTGCACACTCGTGCACACTCGTGCACCTGTCTCTTATACACATCTACACTCTTGCACACTCGTGCACACTTGTGCACACTCGTGCACACTTGTGGACACAACTCGTGCACACTTGTGCACACTTGTGCACACTGGTGCACACTCTGTCTCTTATACACATCTAGATGTGTATAAGAGACAGCTCGTGCACACTCGTGCACACTCGTGCACACTCGTGCACACTCGTGTACACTCGTGCACACTTGTGCACAATCGTGCACAATCGCGCACACTCGTGCACACTCGTGCAAACTCGTGCGCACTCGTGCACACTCGTGCACCCACGTGCACACTCGTGCACACTTGTGCACAATCGTGCGCAATCGCGCACACTCGTGCACACTCGTGCAAACTCGTGCGCACTCGTGCTCACTCGTGCACCCACGTGCACACTCGTGCACACTTGTGCACAATCGTGCACACTCGTGCACACTCTTGCACACTCGTGCACACTCGTGCACACTACTCGTGCACACCTCTCGTGCACACTCTTGCACACTCGTGCACACTGGTGCACACTGGTGCACACTCGTGCACACTCGTGCACACTTGTGCACACTCGTGCACATTCGTGCACACTCGTGCACACTTGTGCACTGAACCATACTGATGACAGAACCGTAATGATGACCGAACCGTACTGATGACTGAACCATCCTGATGACTGATGCATACTGATGACTGAACCATACTGATGACTGATGCATACTGATGACTGATGCAAACTGATGACTGATGCATACTGATGACTGAACCATACTGATGACTGAACCGTTTGCTATCATTGTAACAATTATTTTAATGCAAATAATTGAAATAAATTATTTTATTGCAAATAATTGAAATAAATGAACTATAATGTAGCAGAAGACGCTATGCAATCCATATGACTCTATGAATCTTGTGCAATGTATCACAAGACGGTATGCAAATTCCATACGCACAAGACGCTATTGGAGCATTCATGTCGATGTGGAAATTTTCATTGTCATACATTCCTTACATAGGGTTAGGGAATTTCCTTTTCTTGCATACCATTCAATTCCTGTAAAAAGTTTTAAAATGAACAAAAGTAGCCTATAACAAGCAATCTTTGGACGTTATTAATTATTCCCAACCCTCAAAAAAGTAAAATAATATCAATGAACAGACTAAATCATTGCCATGAATGACATATAACAAAGGCTGCAGGAGAGGCAACGAGCCGTTGTCTTTCCTGCCGTTGTAAAATAAAAAGCGTATAGAATGAGCCTGTCTTCAAATTTGTTTACTAAGCTTTGGGGCGTTGAATAATACACTTGTTAATGGACCATGCATCACTGTCCCGTATATGTTATGCGCACTCGATACATGGCCCAATTATTTTAGCAAATAATTCATTCACCATTGTTCGCTGCCATCACCTTCCTATTCCTCCCCACCCTCCTCTTGAAACCACAGCTAGTCCCATATCCCTGTTCCTCTTCCCCATCTCGCCCCCCGTGGCTGAAAAGTTCCTTTCGTGTCGACAGTAGAGGAAGGCTACCTCCCAAAGTAACCAGGGAACTTTTTTTTGGAAATCATTCAATAAGTCAAGAGATCAATGTCACGAATGTAATTAAATAATTTTATCGACTTAAACTATAGTTTTATGGTTTTCTTTAATGTCCGAAAATATTTATGTGCCGGCAATTATTTGAGTACGAAACTAAATAAGCGTAGTTGCAAATAATCATGAACAGTCTGAATGATCAGAATAGACCGGTGGAAACTTCGCAATGCACTGAATTTCTCCTGTCGGGAGCGAACGGTTTATCTATTAGTGAAAAGTAAGCCGCTGTCTGCAGTGAAGATGAGAAATTTTGCAGTAACTTAGGTGTAATGTTTCTATTAGTTCACGTTCAAACGGACGAGTTTATTAATTCATTGACGGTAACTTCCAATTGGGTGTTTGGGTCATTAGGCTTGGTCCAAGTTCCAAGTTTATTAAAGTAGAACAGTAGAACAGCACAACAGAGGAGGGAAGTTCTACAAATAAACACGAAATTTCATTTAATTAATTAAACACTAATAACTATATAAGTACAACAATATTCTGAACGTATTCTCGCAGTTATTCTATCACGCATTAGATAACCTAAACGCTTACCAAGAGCAAGAAGACAAGCGGCTGGCTTTAGTAAGAATCAACGAATGGCCAAGCCGTAAGACAAGTCCTTCTAATACTTTGGTCGATGTTGCCAGAACATCTGCTTCAAAATTTCTAGAACTAAAAATCATTACATTAGGAAATCGAAAGAGTAAGTAGTAATGAAAATGTATGCCCCGACGTAATTAAAAAAAATCCATGCACAATTATTAGTGCAGTTCATACCTCCCTATTCTCGCGCAGCCTCGGCCACGTCACTACCTTGCCAGACGCTGCCGCCGAATTTTACCCTCAGTTCCCCAGCGTGCCGAGTTTAGGGTTGGAGCGTCCGTGAACGGCCCTCTTATACCGCGGCGTAGAATTTGACGCCTGACGCCCGCGTGTGTACTGCTAAAACTGACCGCCTTGCAAATTGTCACTACTACAACCTCTATACTCAGATAGGGAAATAAAAGTGCTGTACCTGAGAGTTTAAGCCAGTTTTTCAATAGCAGCCACGGCGTCTCTCATCTGCATGCAGTTGTGGGTTAATTTGCCTTGCATACAAGACAATAATTCATCAAAACTTTCGGCTGACATTCGGAAATAATTGAAGAATTTTACTCCATCTTCTTTTAATTTTCCGAATAGTGTGGCAAATCCTCCTTCCTGCCGCCTTAAATTTACTATATTGTGAACCCAGCACCGCATTCTTTTCTTCCTTTGCCGTCTTTTATACAGCAAGTATAAATAAAGAGCCTTCTTTTCTTTACTCTGAGCTGCCATTAATAGATACAGTCAGGACCACTTGCGGAGAACGGCACTGCAAAGACTGATAAATTCCAGCATTAAAAACCGCCTCGTGTGAAAGATTGCGCGGTAAATACTGCCGCGGCATTTTTGACACGCGCGGTATTTCCCGCATTGTGTGAAAGCTGTAGCATCTTTCGTCTAGTCTTTAGAGAAAAAATAATTCATTTCTTTTTTCATGTTCGGTATTTTTTCAGATTGCATTAAAAATGTTGGATGTAAAGGTTTTTGTCAGGGTTAGTCCAGGCACCAGTCAAAGGCACTGGGAGGTGGAGGAAGATGGCCGTAGCCTCCGTCAGGTCACGACTGAAGGCGCCGATGCAACGGTTCACTCTTTTGGTGGGTTTTCTAAGAAACTTGTGGGTTGTATCCATGCAGTAACCCAATAAATTTTCAGATTGTATGTATGCCATTATATATCTGCAAAATTGGAAATTTATGATTGAAAATATAAGATTGAATCGAATAATATGACATAATTTATTTACTATTGTTATTGTCTTGCAGATAGAGTGTTTGACATTAAAAATAACGGCGCAGTCTTCCGTGACGCGATGATGCCACTGGTAGAGGGAGTTCTCGAGGGATCGAACGCAACCCTCTTCACTTATGGCTATACCGCAACTGGTGAGGGGGTATTTTACTTACGATCAGAAATTTCAGCGGACAACTTGGCGAAGGTGATAAAATTGCAGAAAATTTACCTCTCCCAATCCTTTGAAATAATATGATAAATAAAATAAAATTATTGAAAATTTGTACGTCATGTAGTGCTATTTGCAACATGTTTTCACCTAAATATCGACATGCAGGAAAGACGCACACTCTCATAGGGTGCGAGGCAAGTCCCGGCATCCTCCCCTTGGCCATCACCACCATCTTTGAGGGCATCAAGAACGTACCAAACCGCCCGTACATCGTCAAGTATGTTCTGCATTCCTCATAATTATTTAATTTACGGAGAAATGGGTCAATTGAAAGGCTGAAATATTTTCAACGTAGGGTTAACTATTGGCATGAAGCAAAACTTGTCTGTCATTTAAATGTGTCAAAATGTTTGTCAGTAAAAGTGAAATTTACAATGTTCCCTTAACTTGCTCACTGATGCCGACTTTTTTTCAGAGTCTCTATCGTCGAGCTCTACATGAAGAACTTCTTCGATCTACTGGTTGGCCGCGCCAACGCCCCTGGCAATGCTCCTTTGGTGGCGAATGCATCTGGCGACTTCGACCTGCGGGGCCTGAGTGAGTGGCAGTCCAGAGGTGGGCAGTAGCGCGCTACATTTTCAGTAGCGGTAGCGGCACTACATTTACGGCAATGTAGTGGTAACGGTAGCGCCCGCTACGTATTTAAGTAGCGATACGAGGTTTTGCCGCTACAGCGCTACCGCTACATTTATAGATAAAGCCTATAGATTTTACTTAAGTATTAAGTATTTTACTTAAGTATACCCTCCAGAAAAACTTCCACATTTACTAACGGATCTTTCTG
The DNA here is from genome assembly GCF_000764305.2 of Hyalella azteca. Taxonomy (NCBI): domain Eukaryota; kingdom Metazoa; phylum Arthropoda; class Malacostraca; order Amphipoda; family Hyalellidae; genus Hyalella; species Hyalella azteca. Next base: position 5,619 of record NW_025938641.1, on the reverse strand, counting down.
AAATTTCACACATATATGTTAAACAAAAATACAAGAACATTTTGTTCGTATGATTTTTTCTGAAAAATTAATAGAAAACGTGAAATTTATAGAAAACGGACAAAAAGGGGTACTGCAGAAATCTATCTCCTCCTAGGGTTTTCAAGCTACAACATTGAGACGCATACCATTCGATGCGTAAAGACCATACCTATCGAGTTATCGAGCCCTTTTTTGACGTTTGCCTTAAATTTTTTACACGCATTTTTCCGTTTTCTTCTCATTTTTTCTCATTTTCTTCAAATTTTTCCCCCTCCCCCTCATTTTAAATCCAAACTATGCACAAATCTAAAAAAGGCTCGATAACCCGATAGGTATGGTCTTTACGAATCGAATGGTATATGTCTCATCGCTGTAGCTTCAAAACTCTAGGAGGAGATAGGTTGGCCGTGGCAATAAGTGTGAATGTTCAGGAGAGCGCGACAAAGCCCCGAGCGCATCGCAATAGGCACTCAATGTAGCAAGGATACAAAACTAAACTTTATAGGAGATTGATTCCAGTCAAGGATGGTGAGAGCGACTGCATGCACACCTCCTCATACGACGCCAGGCGGGTAACTAAGGTGCACCTCAAGCCGACACTCTAGCTAAAGTGCTCGCAGCGAATTTCCTCCTATTATATTTGTTAAAGAACTCCCCCACCCCCTCCCTTTCATGATCTGTCGTGAACGCATAAATCAACGTACAGAGATGGTAATGGTACCATTGGATAGGGCAGAACGTCTGCTTTAAGACGAGCCTAAAAACCGGAAAAGCCAAATCCGAAAACTCTAGGGTAGACGCTCCCCTCAGTTGTTACCAGTTACCACTTACAGGTATTTTTTCATGTTTCAGTTTGCTTAGTTATTTTTACAGTTATTTCTATGCTTCACCTTCCCTACATGGATGTCTACTTGAATCTATATATAAAAAATTAGTCTTTTATTTGTATATATATATATATGTGGATACTTTTTGAGATTGGTAGATTAAAGTAGACATCCATGTAGGGAAGGTAAAATATAAAAATAAGTAAATAACTAACTTCTATTTACTGTGTCTAACCACAGTAACCAGTACTAGTTTGGTTAGGTTAATTGCAATAAAGTTGAATTGATATGTTTTATTCTCATTTAATGTTTATGAGTAAATCCCAATAGCAGAAAAATAAATATCAAGAGATTTCTAATAATTTTGGCCATTGTAGCGGCTAATGTAGCGCGCTACATTTTACTGTAGCGGTAGCGGTAGCGCCCGTTACAATCTAGTGGATGTAGCGGTAGCGGTAGCGCCCGCTACATTTAGAGCATGTAGCGGTAGCGGTAGCGGCGCTACATTTCAAAGTAGCGCTGCCCAGCTCTGGGGGCCTCACAGAGGAACTTGTCGCGAGCGAGCAACAGGTAACCTGTAATCATTTATGAACGTAATCATTTTTCACCATTAAAAATGATTAGTCAGAAATTTAAGTAGGTTTGAAGGTGTCCACTCAATAAAGTAAATTTAGTTGGCTGGTCTATGGGATGTGTTCCATAGTCCGAATTGTGATCGGATATTAATGTAGGCGAGTATGATGTACGAAATGCTCAATTTCATAGACAGCCGAGCCTGTCGCTAAATTTATCTGATGCATCGCGGAGAGCCCTGCAGCTCGAGGAGCGTGAGAATTTGAATCTCACGCTATCAGAGCAAATAGCGGCGATGGGAGCAGAGCTCCAAGAAATGCAAACACGGTAGGACTTCTAACATTAATGACCTTGATTCGAAAAATTTACCGTTACACATTGAACTCACCAAAAAATATTTATCATGACTGGTTAGTCGGACGATACCGGCACTCCCCACATTTTCAGATTCAAGCACAACGAATTCGAGACGATGGTAGTCAGCTTATGGAATATTATTTACGGGGATCGAGAAGGTGGTATTCAGGATGAGATTCTATGAAAAATTGCAGTGCTTATCAATCTCTGAATAAGCCGTGCCAATTTGCTAGTTGAACCACGAAATACCTTCCTCTTCTCCCGGGTTCAGAATGCCTTACTAGTAATAAATTGTCAGGCCCAGGCATTCGACTGGACAGTATTCAGTATTAAGACTACGTGAACAACTTATCCCATATATTTAGTGCCCCTGACTCCTACAAAAGCACAAACTTCTGCGAATTTTAGCGAATCGCTAATTCTTCCATGGGCGCTGAGAAAGCCCACCGAGTTTCGCGAACTCTGGATGCCCTGGAATCCACCAGCTTTCGACCAACTGCGTTGCTTTGCAAATTTCAGCCCCCCCATTTTGTTGCATTACGGCGCTCTTAATTTCTTGTTCGTTAATATTTTCAATATGGTATGCTCATTTCCCACAAACCGATTTTAATAGGATGTTCAGAAAACTCGTGTTTTTAAGCCCTTCGTGAACGAATGAACCTTACAGATTCAAATAAGACTACAGGACTTCTAAGTTAGGAGAACCAGCAATGCATCATGCTCCACTCTGTGACGTTACCGTTTCGACTGCCAAGCTTTGGGCCGCGACGAGGAAGGAGAACGAGATTGGAGAGTGACTGAACTACCTTCCCTGGCGAATTCGAACTTACTTGACAGCTAATACACTGAAAAATGTATTGATAAAGAAGAAAATCTTCTGAAGTCGTGCGAAAGCAAGGGATTGATGGAGTGGGTTAATCCGGAACGAATAGGTTTATTTCGAGGACGAATTGAGAGACTCGTCTGGCATAGGGGGAGTGGTGCAACACTTCCTCCTGTTTCACGCTCTTCCCACTCAGCTCGTTCGCATCGTTCGTCCCGCGAGTCCTTAGTCCGCTCGAGTTCGACTTGCGGAAAAGAAGGCGAAGACCATTGTCCCTCGACAGCCTATCGATTAGGTGTAGGAGCTAGAGTTTGGAAAAATTGCTTCAATATGCGAGCAGAGATTAACTTAGAGCGCCAAACGCCCATCAGTCCAGGCTGCAGCTTCATCGCCAGTGCCTAGTTAGCTGTAGCAGCAGCTTCATCGCCAGCCTGGTATATATAAATTAGTTCAGTCCTGTCTCGTCTCCGTGACGAACAGCGAAAAAATTGTCAAGTAACTGTATACATGGCCGTGACGTGATATACGGTTCGAGACCCGCACAAAATTCCACTGTTGTTCACAGCACAACATTGTCAATTAAGTCACAGCGACTAATGTGCGAGCTCGGGTTGGACTCGCAGTTGGATTTTACAGTCACGCCAACTCCAGTCACAATGAACTCATAGTCACGTTGGATTTCATAGTCACGGCATCTCGAAGATAGAAATTTCCAAGACGAGCTAACGGAACTATACTCTCAATAGTACACAATATAGCTAAGTAGACTTAATTTTTGAACCTATATCATCAGAATATATAAACTCGGATAACTTCCACTAATATACATGTGACAATATAGGAGCAATCGGCTAATTTTCTACACCGTCCAAGACCTTGCGAATACAAAAACCGAATCTACACCGTCCTAAGACCTTACGAATATAAAATATTCGCAATATTTGCAAGAGACGCACCATCGGATCAGTTATTGCGAAGTTGGCAACCGACGCGTCGGTGATGGTGGAGCAGGATCAACTGGCGAGATAAGCTGTCTAGCCTGTGCTAGAAAGCTGAAGTTGACCTTAATCTTCAAATTCAGATTAGAAGTAATATGGAAGGTTGACCACATCAAATTACAGCTTTGTAACTTAGAGTTTAGCATGCAATTCTAATTACGAGCAATTCTAAATACTATAATATTCGAACAAATTACAAAGAGATAATGCTTGGGAATATCTCATTCAAATTACGCGAGAAAAAGTTCCCAATGTAGACCTTAAACTTTGTTAGGAAAATAAATAATCCTTACATAGTTTTGATTGTCATTTAAATTATCGTTACGTATGAAATTTAGCAAATTCATATTGACTAAATCTTTGTCGATTGACTAGCCTTTCTTTTGACCATATAGATCTTTTCCTCATTGCTTTTTCACTTCCCCGAGCTCATTCAACACGACGGTATAGCCACGAAGGCAGCAGTTGCAACTTGTCTCGGCTGACTCATCTTCACCACAGATCGTTGCGAACTTGCGAGCCAAGTACGTAGGTGTATGGTGAAATATCACCGAATCAGATTCCGCTAGCCAGACTCGTGAGTCAGATACGCTAGTGTATGGGGCGCTTTTTAAATTTCAATTAACGATAAAATGCAGTTCAATATCCACTGCTATCAGACGCTGTTCTTTGTTCGATCAATACTACTTTCGAAGTCACGTGTAATCTCCCATGTTATATTGTAGTAACGCCGTGCTTTAGTAGCACCAGCTTGTGCTGTGTAGGTCTGAAATGGCTCTGGTTGTTGCGGACGAAATATATCGAGGTGGTCAAGCTTTTTACGTAGTTCTAAATTTTGGTGCTTCACTCAAGCTGGAAAATATCTAGATGTTTTCGTAATCGGATACTCAATAATTAAGACAAGTTCTTTCTTGGGCGAATTTACGGAATTGGCGATGCATATATTAAAATTGGCGATGCACATATTAACCGCATGCCAAATGGGCAAACGCATATTACGCTAATTTCAGTACAGTAGCCTCCAATTTTAGAAAGTGATGCGAATTAGTGGAACATCGGGAATTTAACTCTTGGACTAGTCCTGTAACGCTCAGCATAAACATGTGCAGCTACACTTGGCTTAAGAGCTACGCTGTCAGTTTAGTATTCATANGTACTTTAACGTGGGAAGAAGTTGAATGGTCGATGTAATAGAGCGCAGAATTTCATCTAGTCAAGTTTTGAAGTATCGTGAGCTAATCCAAGGGATATTGCCGACCAAAACCAGTCAATAATTTATCAAATACTGTTCCGACAGCCGGAAGATACAGTTTGACTTAGGTCTATTCATTCAAATAATTGCGGCAGTATTTGCGATTGTTGATTACCGCGTGCACTGCCGAGAAGACTGTTCAGAAACCGCAGCTTTTGCAGGCTGTGGTTTAATAGGCATACATGGATAACCCGTGTTTTAAATACTGACAGAATGTACAAAGCTGGTGGACTTGCATCTCAGGCGTTGCTTTTTCGTTAGACCAAAAGTCACAAGTTTTGCGACCGACTGTAGTCCAATCAAAGCATATAAAGCGCCGCGTGAGCTCAGTGAGCTGCGACGTTCTCACTCGTGTCGACATTCGTGATAATAAAAAAGTGCCTCGATAGGCTCGATTGCGCTCAGTAGCGGCCCGGCCGTCATACCGAGTTTAGCTGCGTCGCTCTCTCTCTCGTCCCCTGTTGCGCTCACTGCTGTCGTGCTCTCGCATGCTCCACCGTGCAAAACCTTACTCTACAGTCCAAGGTTGCCAGATAGAGCCGAGTGAAAAAGGCCAATTTAGCTTACAAAAAAGGCCACAAAAGGCCCCATTTGAAATTAATAAAAAAAATTCAAATTTAAGCGAGTTGCCGAAGGAAAGCTCTTCGAGAACAGGAAGCTGCGACTGCGAAACTACTGTGTGTGTGTGTGCGGTGCCACTAGGAAAGAGTGGAAAAGAACAAGAGGTGGCGCAGAGTGGCCAGAAAGAAGAAGGAGAAATGGAAAAAA
>NW_025938640.1:0-423 GCF_000764305.2 Hyalella azteca | reverse complement strand
AATAATGCATAGATCACCTACAAGGGATATACAAATTTACAGCACAATTTAGATTAAAGGCAGTCAAAATTATGTACCTGATTCACAAATTATGTACCTGATTCACAAATGCAGAACTATTTTGTGAGGAGTTTGGGAGGGCAATATAATACCAAGTACAAGCAATAATTAAAAGTATATAATTTTTCTTGATGAAACCTTTAAGTACAAATTATACTCTAGTAATTTTTGAGAATTCACCAAAATCCAAGTTTTGTCTCAAATATGTAGCACAATGTATATTAAAGGCAGCTAAAATTATGTACCTGATTCACAAACAGTGCAGAACTGTTCTGAGAGGAGTTTGGGTGGGCGTCGTGAGCCTCAACTTGAGCTTCCATCTTGCACGGCACACAAGAGGAGAGTGCAGGTGCAGGGCTGAGA
>NW_025938639.1:0-931 GCF_000764305.2 Hyalella azteca | reverse complement strand
GCAGAGCACTGTATCAAAGGAAAGCTTTTCACCTTGGGTGGAAAGCTTTTTTATAAGTGAACTTCCAATCTTAGAATTCCAGCCTGCGTAAGGCTCATCGGTGGAGGCGCTGAATTTATTCAAATCTGTCATGTTGCTTCACTTGCTTGATGCCAGATTGAGCAAAAGCTACATGTGAGTGAGACAAGAACTGCTTTGGATTGCAAAAAATGTTACCTAACACTAAGCCCTTTTACAAATTTTGTTTTTGACTTGATAATGAGAAAAATTGCACATTTTTACCCACAATTTTCAAAACCACCTCTGAAATGATTGTTTTTATTGCAGATTGCAGGTAAAAACACATGATTCTGTGAAATTCAAATTCATATTTCATGAAATTCATATATTCATGAAATATATGAATATTTAATTCATGAATATTCAATAATTCAAGATCAATCCAGTTATCCAGATTCCATTGAAACTCAGCCAGTGTGGAATTCCAGAGGGGTAATATATTAACTGGTAAACATAGCAAATCGGAAAGCAGGACCCAAAAATCTGGAACGTCCAGCACACTTCCACTCCACTTTCAGTCCATCCCATATCCAGGCCATGGTCAGGAAGATGTGCCAGGTGTGCGGGAATTTATTTTGTCATTTTAACGACCTGCGCGGCCGCGGTGTGCCGTACTACATTGGTAAAAAAATGCGCCGTGCGCCGTACTTTAAAAAGCTAAAATAGTTCTACTATTTTAGTCGACAATATACGCGAGTATATTGACTACGCAAGTCATAGTGGCAAAGCAGAGAGTTTTTTAGACTCTGCCTCAAGTTCATTTTTGAGTCTTTTATGTAGACAAGTAAAGTATCCTGGATACCAGCATTATCATACATAAGAAATTGGTTTAAATCTTAGGTAAATGAGGAAATTAAAAATGAACTGATTC
>NW_025938638.1:0-17307 GCF_000764305.2 Hyalella azteca | reverse complement strand
CACGCAAAGGTCACAGGTTCCCGTTCAATGTGGACGATATTGATTATAGACCTTGAGCGTTTGTCATCATTTACGCTGCCACTGCCCTTGTTTCGTAGTTCAGAAGTGCAAGATGCATTGCCTCCCATTAAATAAGTTATAGAGCTGCCATTAAAGAAGCACGCATACTGCATTTTGGGCAACTTTAGTCACTCTGATGAATGCGATTGGGGCACGAAAAGCAACGGTTATTGGCGTGGTTATTTATGAAAACTTCCTGGAGCATTGCGCTAGAGAGAACATATACAAACGAAGATTAGCTAATTTGCTAAAACCTACAAAACTTTAAGTGCACAGGCTTATTCAAGTCATTTTATTTGCGCCCGAGATCGTAGTTAGGCATACATTTGCGAATAAAGAATTTATGTATTAACAGTCACCATCTTATCTTATGAATCTGAACAAAATTAAAACACATCGAGATCTGAGATTACTATTTATGGGCATTTTAATTTAGAGAAAAACGTACTTTAATTACTGGATAAGAATTTGTCGCATGTCAGACCTCGGATCCTAAAAAAAAATACTCTCCACCGTTTGCCGATGACTGTACAATTAAGGCTGTCCGATCCCCACGATTCTGTATATGTATATAGGAGGTGGCTTCTCGTTACTGGTATAATACGATTCGACGATAAGGTACCTTATTTCAAGAAATATACTTCTTTTTAATTATATTATTCAATTATCTATCGACAAATTTCAACTTTTATACGGGACAATACACAGGAGATCAATCTTCAGTCAACTACAATCACATTCGTCAGGAACAGATTGCCAAATCATATCTACTTCAGCACGACAAGTAGTTTTGTGCTAGCGAATAAGAGGATTGATGCCGAACTTTTTACAGGGCATGTCAGCAAATAGATCAAAGACGGCGAGCTTTGTTCTCTGATCCTCTACAAATGAGAGCTTTTGTCCTGCTTACCGTGTACGGCAATTACCTTAATTGGGGGCAACATACGGCATGTAAGCGCATTCAGTTCAAGTCTACACTCGTAATTCAGAAATAAGCTTCAATGGGTTTAAATATCATGCTTTAAATTAGAATTGTATAATCACCGGTACTCCATTTGTTATTCTTATCAACTGATATTTTTGAGAGCGCGATCGTAATTGGAGATATTTTCTCGGCAGCTAGTCTAATATAATAATAAGGTATGTAAAGTGTTGATACACACCTCCAAGTTATTAAATACATAATTTCTTCCTTCCAACTTCCTAGTTCATGCCATATTCACTAAACTCACCTTGAATCGCCGCGCTAGCTTCGGTTTCCCAGTTTCTATCAATAACGAGTTTTGAAGTATTGAATAGATCCGCTAATTTTACTGGGACTGAAGAGTTTAAAACGCGGCTCCTCGATCATTTTTTTACCAGTCAAGCATCCGTAACTGTATGAAATGCAACTCATTTCGATAAAAATGCAGTTCATTTCGATAAAAATGAAACTCATATCGATAAAAATGCAACTCATTTCGATAAAAATGGAACTCAATTCGATAAAAACGGAACTCAATTCGATAAAAATGCCACTCATATCGATAAAAATGGAACTCAATTCGATAAAAATGGAACTCAATTCGATAAAAATGCAACTCATTTCGATGAAAATTCAACTCATTTCGAGAAAAATGCAACTCAATTCGAGATAAATGCAACTAACTCATCACTTCGAGATAAATGTAACTCATTTCGATAAAAATGCAACTCATTTAAAGAAAAGTGCAACTCATTTCGAGAAAAATGCAACTCAATTCGAGAAATGACGATAGCAAAATTGGAAGAAGGCCAAAACCTGGCGAGCCAGACATGAATTTTACGATATTGTCTTAATTTAATAACGGCGTCATTTTAATTACCGATCTCATACTGTCAATAGAATTACTGCGTTAATGTTACTGCATCGGTGCTACTGCTGATAGATGAATCTTTAATCGGTCAATTGACCTGGTTGAGGTCATCGTTGCAGCTTATTTTGAAAATCGTTTGGCGAGTTCCAGATTTTAGACGAATTGATTATTAGATAACATTAATATTCGGGGATCACCAATATAAATTTCCAAAAGTTAAACAAAATAGTGATTTAGTAATTACTACGTTTGACGTTAATCTTAATTATGTTATTGATGCGGCGCGTTAAACGTGACTTTATTTGAGTGTTTTTGCAAGCCGCGTGTCCACAAATATCAATTATTAACGAATTGTTTTGAAGCAACAGTCGAAATTCTCAAAAATAATTACGATAGCTATGTGACTCAAAATCTGTAATTGATCAAATTTGTTCGGTCAACGTATTATTTTCGACCAATCTATTCACGACTGCCAAATCATTTTATAGAATCTTGCCCATCTTTGTAAAAACATAGGTTCCCGAAAGGAATTGACTTTTTACAGTCCATGGACCTTTGCACTCACCGAAGATTTCTCGGGGATTTTATCGGATGAAAGAATTGCCGTCGTATGTTAGACCAAAACATCTCATGTGTATTGTTTTGTTTTGTCTGTGCCTCACGGGGCCTCGATGCTCTCGTTGAATATCTCAAGCGTGAAACCCGCTCTCAATATATTTGTATAATATTAAAGATTGTTTAGGGTTTCCCGTGTGTCTTTTGCTTGTCTCTCGCGTGACCTCCTCGTTTTGGTTGAATGCCTCCATCGAGATTCGTACGCATAAAAATTTGGCCAACTGCAATGACCCATAAACGATGAATACAATCTCGCGTTGTCTCATTCTTATGTGTGAATAAAGGCAGATTTTGTCATTTTTGAACAGTCGAGAAGTGCGTGGATACTCTTATTCACGATACGAAAAGTTTGCAAGACAATTATTTCAGGTTTAGAACTGGAAGATATATTGTAATTTTAATAGGAAAAATCAAATGAGAAACCCATTTCGAGTGATTTCAATATTGTGTCAACTAATGTCGAAGTAACTCAACAATTACACATTACTTGCATCTCCTTTTCCACGTTATCTCCTTCCAGACAGAGGAAAAAATTTATATCCGAGGTTAGGTCATTTCAGCGCGGGTGCACCCAATTTGGCCAGTCGTCTTTCACATGAGACGTCACTGAAACCACTCTGAAGTTTGTGTGGAAGTTTAAGCACATTATCAAGAGATGGGCTATGCGTCAAGAGGGATTGCGGGTACAATTAAAACTTTTGTCTCCTCTACGAAACTGCAAACGTCGGCGCAGGGCAGCAGATCTCGTAAATCTCCTGCACTATGTTTGTTCCTACCCCGACGACGGAGGCGATGACGTACAGATATTTACCAGCTCCTAGTTGGCCTCTTTGGACACACGTTTTCGTTGTGCAGAAGTAAACATTGCCTTTTGTTGATGCCTTTTATATGGATATCTTTGAACTAAAATGAATCTGACATCCGCACAATGTTGCCGGACCGACTTGTGCAGAAGTGCGGAATATTGAACTATTGTAGTAGGTATCATTCGGTCTGAGCCACCACCGTGAAAGTCTGTGAACGCAATCGAAACTTGATAGTTTAAAGAAGGTCCACGACCGTTGTCATTAATTATGTGACCTTCAATTTATTCGTATGAATTTCAACCTGTACAGATTTAGATATCAGAAATTATTGTTAGGTTTTATTGTGAAGCTTTAGGCATGAATTATTCATTAGGTACAAGTTTCTGTGATACGTTTAGAATTTAGATCTCTCGTGCAGGGAGTCCTCATAGGACCAAACCTAACTGCACCTCTTGCACACATTGATAATAGTTAATCTTTTCGTTGTAGATGAGGGCATGATGAGTGATCATCGCTTTTCTCACGTCACTTGTCGAACCGCGAGAAACGTGAAACCCGGGGTGGTTATTGCGGAATGGTTAAAATCTTGCGTTCCACCCAGTGCATGCAGCATGCTGTCCCCTTACACTAACTTTTTTTCACGCCAAGCGCTTGATATATCGCTTAACTCTTGTGTACTATTTATTTGATACGAAACCACTTCCTTTATTTCTTTATTAGCTATTTATAGAATAAAAAAATAGTCAAATATTAATGGCGTGCTAATAATAATTTGAAATGAGTATGCAACGAAATGCCCGGAACTCGGATGTAGCCAAGTCCATTTGGTTGATAGCTTGACAAGTGCTCTACATGTGCATCTGTGGTAACGTAATAAGTGTTACATGCACACCTACTGTCACGTAATGAATGTTAGATGCACACCCGTTGTTACGTATGTAACAAATCTTACATATGCATCTATTGTCACGTTACAAATGTAACGTAGGCTACAGGCTACAAGTGGCACAGGCTGGAAGCGAGGCCTGTTTTATCCCCGATTTTTCCCCCCTCCCCCTCCCGTCTTGCCCTCCCTTCCCCCTTGCTGTGCCTGATGGCTATCGATTTGCCAGCTGCGGCAGCCGCGGCCGTTGCCTGCTCAAGGTGTGCGCAAGTGAAATACTCCCCCACTGTGCATCTAACGTTGAAATAATGTTGATGATACGTTGTTTCATAGAAATTAACTCGTAATCGACATTGTTGTAGCGATATCAACTCAAAATCGACGTTGTTTCGACGAAATCCACTCGTAATCGACGTTGTTTCGACGTCTTTTGCCCGGAGGATGAGCATCTCTAGTTCTTCGTAAGTTTTACGACGGTGTTAACTTGAAGTTAGTGCCTCAGAAGCTTGTACAGTTTACGAGGGTACTAGCTTGGATAAATCTTGAACGAGAATACAGGTTTTGTTTGCTGAATGAGGATTTGTAAGTTTCCCTTGAAATTGTTCACGCTAATCTGGCTTTTGGACAGTTAAGGAATCCAAGGGTAGGAAAAATTCTTCAGAAGTCAGTATTGTGCTCTTTGTAGTTTCTTCTGCAAGGCGGTGGCGAAGATTACTAAGCCATCAATAGTAGGCTTCGTAATCCTGCTAAAATTTTCGGAATGACGAACGGTAGCCGAAGTCCTTCTAGGCAGGACTTCCGCATGCATGCAGTGGTCGGATAACTTCAATTCATTAGCCTAGTTCATCAATCGACCAAAACGTTCACTTCCGCCGCACGTTTGTGGCCAACATTTATTAACAGCCTGAAGCTTAGTTCAGCTTAACAATAGCAACAGTTAGTAATCCAACGGTTGTTTGGTTGACGAATGACACTCATGGGAGTTTGCCTGCGCAACCCAAAATGTACAAACTAACTCTTCTAGTCGCGCTAACTATTTCTTGATGACTAGTTTCATCTAATTTAATGGTCTAATTTAATTCATAGAATTTCTGGTAATTAAGTCTCATCCGTTCGAAAGGCAGTTTAAGTGCCCAGTCGTTTACATACTTCCAGTCGTTGAAATTGACACATCTCAGATCATCGCATTTCTAGGAACGTTGTAGTTGAGTTTATTGAAGTTGATGAAATATGTGTACTGCACGAGGAGTAGGATTAAGTTATAGTCGTGTAGTTTTGGCTTGGTTTACCCTGCCATACTACAGGAATTTAGAGTAATACACCTTGTACGTATTTTAAACTAAATGTTTAAACGCCTTTTACCTGGTGGCCAGTACCCTCTAGTTATTAATTCTTGAACTATTCGCGACTGACGAATGGAGCTCTGAACTAATTTGTTTTCCCTATCACAGGAATTTGTTCACGCAGTATATGTAAGAATTTGATGCCGATTGTAGATGACTAGAAGAGTATATCTAACATACATCGGATTAAATTCTGTCAGTCCCAGGCCAAAAACATTATTTTTAGAAGCGGTTCCTATTAACAGGCGACCACATCGTAGGTGCCGAAAGCATTTTTTTCGATTATATGCATACTCCGATGCTCGTGCCTTGTCTTAGCATGGATTTCATACTTCTCTGATTGAACCTTTACTTAACTGACTAGCTTCCTTACAAAAGTGTTTTAATACTTTTGAAAAATAATGCACAGCTTCATGAGGCTTTTCGTTAATTTTTCTGAAAATGTTGATGAGGTATCTTCACATTACTTCAATGTAAGTAAAATGTACCTTTCCTCTTGCAGGTTGTCTGTTCAGCAACACGCTCTGCGAAAATGAATGGTGCTTTGATGGTGAGTGAATTTTATTTCACTTTGATTGTGTCTTACTTGTGATTCCGGCACTTGTTTTAGGCCTGATTGCGTTTGGTTTTTGATTTTTATAATATAAAACAATTGAGCTACACGATGTTCTGGCTACACATACGATGCTCACTAATTTTATACTTCTTTTCCTTACCTTACGTATAACAAATTTCCTCTAGATTGATTTACATTTTTATTGACATTTTTAATTTTATACTTTTTTGCCTTACCTTACGTATAAGAAATTTCCTCTAGATTGATTTACATTTTTATTGACATTTTTCTTGACTTCAGCATAAAAATGAACACATATTTGAACAAGAAAAGCAAGTATACTTATTCTAGTTTGCATTACTTTCATATCACTTTGTATATTAAGCATAATTTCCATGCCTAAATCAACTAAACTGAAAATTTGCTTTTGTTCGATTCTTCAGACTACGCGTTCGGGCGCTGCTTCCCCGTCAAGGCCAACCTGAAGGAGGAAGATCTCGTCAGGTGGGAGTCTATTTTGTTGCGTTACTGTCAAATTATATATCCAATAATCAAATTAATTTTGTTTACATTTATTAGATTGACGTTTCTTAAATGAAATAAATTTAATGCTTACATGAAATTAATTTCTTAGTTAAATTTTTGTTAGCGTGGCACTAAATTATAGAGCATTGTTAGAGGAGAGGATGATGCATGAAAACTGTAATAGATTCTGGCCCGCCATTGGTCGGACAGCAGGGCTGACTGGGACGGTCATGAGAGGAGCTACAATTATACCGAGGGCAGTTTTTATGTTGGCTAGCTAATGATAAACAAAGTAGATGGAGGGTGAGAGCAAATAACAATAATATGCGTTTAAAAATTGATTTTTTAAAGACACTTTTAAAGAATCCAGTGTCTCCAGTGGTTACACATGTACAATGAATTTCTGATTTTATTTTCAAAACTTAAAAAATTAATTTTTTTAATATATAAAAAATTAAATTTTCAAAATTATATATTCTGTCAATTGATTCATGCATTGTCTCCAACTTTACACAAGTGTGCAAAATTTCAGATTGATTGGACAGGTAGAAGTGTGTTAGATATTGATTATAAGATTTGTAGCAGACAAAAAAAAAAAAAAACAAGAAGTGAAGTTAAAGAGAAGTGTTGTAAAAACAATATCACATTGAGGAATGTAGTGCGGTGAACAACATCACTTGTTTTTGCGGGTAATATATAAGCACTGTACATGTCTGGAGAATTATTAGATAAAACCTTGCAAAATTAGTAATAGAAGCCAAAGTATCGATAATTCCATCAAGTTCATTGAAAAGGTTAATATGTGTTGGTGATGTATTAATATCAGTTNTCCAACCAGCGAATTGAATGTTCTATGACACTATGACATTCGTCTTATCATCCACGGTGTTCATTGGACGGCCAAATTTAGTCTCTGTCGCTATGTCCTCCTGGAAGAGACCTCGGAGCTAGACCCCAGTCGTATGACATCTCCGCCCGGTCACGAAAAAGATCGCGAAGCCGAGAATTTAAATTGTTAATTATCGAGGTTCATGTACATCTAGGTATCTTAGCTCAAAGATTACCCGTTTTTATCATATTAGATATTTTAATCAGGGCTGCTATATTTCGAAATGACACATTCCATTTATGATTTATAAAGAATCGGGCATGTTTTGCATTTATCGCTTCTTTCACTTTCTAAGCATTTTTATTCACTGTATAATTATTGCATTCATTGGAACAAATCAATCGAGCCTTTCTTTCATTTAATACTCATCTAGTAGCTCCTAAAAGGAGGTATTTACTGTTATAACCTGTAGCTGTGGTTCAGCCGAGGAGTATAATTTCTTCACTCTGTGCACTTAATTCAGTTACTCCCTCAATTTGGAAACAGAAAATGAGCTAGGAAAACGATTTTGAGAAAATGTAGTCTGAATTTCAAGCGTATACTATTCCAGTCACCCTGCCAAGTCGCCTATCATTCCAGAATCATTCTTAGTTTTAATTATCTTATCCGTATTAATAATTGTCGATTATTAATGACACGATTGGCTGGCATTCGTTGATTTACAGTCTACGGAAAATTAAAAAAGTCTGCTATTTAGCTACAATGTGTTTTTTTAATTACAACGCAGACTGTAGCATGGTAAAAAAAAAACAGAAAACCTGGCCAAATAATCGCATCACATACAGCGGAAGAATATTAAAAGTCTACAATGATTTTTTTGGATATGACATATCATAATAACTCGTAAAAATCATGAAGGGCAAATGAATTTAAACAACAATGAAATGAGTTGGCTTTGGTGTGCACATGCAGAGCTCATTACTGAGAGGTTCCACTCGCCTAATCGACAATATTCACTTCTTGGAGGCGAGTGATTCATCAGAAAGGCTGTACAAAATCTACGCTTTTCTTAAACTTGGCCTACGATGCTTGACATCGGTACCATGTTGTGCTCCATACTCCATCTGTTAGATTGATATCGGTACCATATTGTGCTCCATGCTCCATCTGTTAAACCGATATCGGTACCATGTTGTGCTCCAGGTACCATCTGGGAGAAGATGAGCTGCATGTACTGGAGGCTGAGATGCAGCGGCTGTACCACCTGGGTTACAGATGGTCGCACACGTACACGCAGTGCGTGTTGCAGGCGCTGCTGCAGGCCATCCATGAGAGGTATGCTCAAGGTTGATCGATTCATGGATTTCTTAAATTTTTGCGTTTAGTTTAGATGAATTTAAGAGGAAATGTAGCAAATATAGCAAATTTTAAACATGTCATGAAAATAATTGATAATCTTGCTGAATTTTCTTCGGGTATTGTTTTATATTATCTAACTGGTTATAAGGCGGCAGGAAAAAGTAAAAGATGCTTTGCGTATTTAAGATCAAAATTTAACTATCGATAAAATGCAAACGCATTTGCTGAATGGTTTCCAATTTTTATTTAGGATATATGCTGTATCGTGAATATATGTCAATCCACATTACGGTCTACGGAGTTTACTCCTAAAATTTAACTTACATCTGTGACCAAAACCTCGTTTAGAAAATTAAGCCAGTTTTTATTAGAATTAGATTATGTGATTTCCTTTCAATTATAGGTGCAAGAAGCACATCTTTTTCTCTAATTTTTAACGCAATTGCAGCATAAAATGCATGAAAGTATTTATAATATTGAGTCAGCAATTCCACACATTGCAGCGCTTTTTCGGTGATTCGAAGACATTTTTCTGCGTTCTACCCAGTCTCACGAAAAATTTTTCCTTCTCAATAGAAGAAAACGAACTTTATGATCAGAGAAAACGGTTTTCATGCCAGGGGCTCTATTCTAAGACTTTCCTATAGCATTTTTCAAGCGTGTGATTTTAATCTGTGTTGTCAAAAGAATTCAGGCTTTTTCTATTTATTCAGCATAATATGAATACAATTCTACTATATTTGACCGCTCATATTTTCCATTAATTCTAATAGTAAAGTTCGAAGAAACGAGCACTTTGGTTGGTTAACCAAATCTTGTATTGATGGTTTCAACAGGAATCTTAATTGTCGTCATAACAAATATTTTTTTTAATGATTCATGTTTTTACCTACGAATTATTTACTTCTGATATTAATTTCAACATTGAAAAACTATCAAAGTGTTACATAGGATACTTATAGATATAAATTACATTTATGACTATATTAAGAGAAGCGTAACCTAATTTGCCTCGGCGAGAAGGAGATAATAAAATCCATCGTAGTATCGTTGCCAGAAAGATAATTTTCGAATGACGCGTATTTTTTGAGTCTTCAATGAGCTGCGAGCTTCGAAATTGGCTGTTGCATCGAGAATCATTTCTAAGTGTTCATGCCATCAGAAACTAGACTGTAGAGTGATGTTGCCAGCCTTAGTTACCTAATTACCTTGAAGTCACTTTAGACCTCGTATTCATAATTTCATTTTCACGTTAGAAGCTCTGAGATGCAGCGAATGTCGGAATGTCAATTAGCTCATCGCTATGGCAACCTAACGAGTTCGTTTCTTATGACACTCCACGCGAACCTTCGAGCAAGTGCGCTGCTTTGCGAGAAGCTCCGTGAATGTTTCAATTTATTTTATTTAACTGCTGTTTTGTTATAATTGTCATCTTAAAAAATAATTTTGA
This sequence comes from Hyalella azteca, assembly GCF_000764305.2. Taxonomy (NCBI): domain Eukaryota; kingdom Metazoa; phylum Arthropoda; class Malacostraca; order Amphipoda; family Hyalellidae; genus Hyalella; species Hyalella azteca. The sequence continues at coordinate 7,046 of NW_025938638.1, read as the reverse complement.
GTAAGAATATATTAGCAGCAGTAAAATAATCGCTCGTTTTTTAACAGAGCCTTAGCCCAGCCCAATTTACTTGGCGCGATATCATTTTGAAAGAATAGTAGAAAATTTAGACGATTCTCTACAGAACCGCCTACTTATCACTGAATGATCAGTAAATACTTCGATTACTGTTTAGCCTTATGCTTCGTATCTCAACGATTCAATGCAATATTTTTCGAATAGCATTACAATAATGTTACTGGTGAAGCTCATAGTGCAATCGCCTCACCATGGCAGCGAGCTTTATCCTCTGCATTGCATTTTAATCGCGTCTTTACAACTGTTCGAAAAAATCTTCAATGGATGTGAATCTCAGATGATTTAGATCGATCATGGATTGATACTAGCAAGATTTCTAAGAAGACATCAAATACATTAAAGACACGATTGGTTCGATTAATCGGTTTTATGTGAGCTATCGCTTGCGATGAATGGCCAGGTTCGACGAGTCTTCCGAAAAATTAGAATTTGTGATGCTTATCAAGGATGGCATTCAGAGGCTCTCCAGCGTCACACTCCAGTCGTAATCTCACTTCTTTCCCTTCGAGTTCAGCATTTTCCTGCTGCACAAGTCGTACATGTCAGCACGGATACTCTATTAGAAACCAGAGTCGGTTCGATGATATGCGATTATTTTTCACTTGTAATAACTTATTTTAGATTTTCAGAAAAAATTTCTGATTAGTTCAAGCGTCGAAACTATTGTGTAGCATTATTGAAACTTATTATTTCTTATTTGAACAATAACTCAATTGGTTGTAATTTATATTTATTCTTTCAATTTATTTGCTACGCGAAGCTGTATATGTGTTTGCCAGATATTTTAATCTTTAGCGTTACTATTATTATTTTATTATTATTATTATTATTCTACGAAGCAGTTATCGTGGCGTCTGGTTCAAACGAACTTCGAGGGCACGTTACGCATTAGTTTAAAGCAAACGAAAAATAAATACACGCGAAAGAATGAGAACGGATAAGAATGACTAAATTCCTTATTCATAGGCTCTACAAAATAGAGGTGAAATGAAACGTCGTCAAAACACCTGTAACAAAGCAGCCAATGTTACGGAAGCCGACAGACTGTTCCATATTCTGGCGGCGGCGACCGGGAACACTCTGTCATCATATCATATCACAGCGATGTCGGCGCTGGAGAATAGACCTGATGTGGCCTGTCGCCGAGTCTTATACTTTTAGTGACTTTACAGGTGATCTAAAGCCAAATTATTATTATTAATAAAGCCAATGCCAAGGGCCGGACAGGACGGTTGCTAATTCTGTGAGCAATCTAGGGTGGAAGCAGTCGGGTCCACATGACTTTTTGGGTTTTAGAGCGACCAGGCGCTTGAGAACCTCTTCTTCGGCTGATGTATACGTCGCAGAGCGCCAAAACAAGCGCTGGTAAATTTGGCAATGTGATTGTTCACAGAAAGTTCCGAGTCCAGCAGAATGCCCAGGATACGAAACGATAACCGGACTCAAACCATGTGGAACAGTTATTTTACGCGTCGACAATATATAACAGGAAGAGGATCGGGCCGATGACTGATCCCTGTGGTACGTCGCGAGTGACCAACGATGGCATAGAAGAAGAGTTCCGCCCGCATCGACCGCATTGGAATCTATTGCTGAGATAGAACTTGAATCACCGCAGCACTGCGACGCGCAGGCCGAAGTCAAATCGACTCAATAAAGTGGCGTGGTCTACCGTATAAAATGCAGCCGACAGGTCAAGTAAAGCTAGTTCAGCAATGGGGCAGTGGTCTATAGCTCGCAGAATATCTGCAAGCACCTTCAGCACAGCAGTTCTTTTGAGTGGAGATGACTGTAAGCGGACTGGAGGCTAGGCATGAGACAACCCTGCTGCAGATGGTTGTTCGGCTGTCGGGCCACATCGCGTTCCCAGAGTTTCGACAAAATCGACGGGTTCAAGCTAGACCGATATGATTTGGGACCAGAAGCGTTAAGGTCTGTTTCTTTTCATTAGAGGCTTAATGTTAGCTGATTTGAAAGATATCCGGGACAACATCTTCAGTAAGGCCGCGGTTGAAAAGTTCGACCAGAAAAGGTGCTAGAGGTTCGACATTCCCCTTAAGTGAAGACGTCGGCAGCGGATCGCTGGCACACTGCTTGTTGGGCAGCGTTCGCACTGCAGCGATGACATCGTCAGCTGTGACGCAAGTTAATTCTTGGTAATCGAACGGGCACGGTGCAAATGTTGCCGACGGAGCATCGGCTGACGACGCTCGCACAGCAAAAATTTTGTTTTCAATAACCCCGTGGAATTTCTCCACTCCTACGTTATCTGGAGCCTCTGTATGAACTCAACCCATAAGTTTATCCAGCGAACAGTACTGCATCATATAGTTACTATTTCAAATCGTTAGAAAAATGCTAAATCTACCAGTCGAAATAAAGTAGATGTCAGAATGTGAAATTTTATTTATAGTGTGATTTAGTAAGGGCGCTAATTGTGCAGTCAGAAACTAACAAGATCTCGGTTATTGAAGCTTTCCTGCCTGAGGTTCGCTGGACAAATACTAGTACCCGTCATCTAATTGATGCAGCGCATATGACGCTTCCTTGAGAGTCGTGTTCTCTAGAACTTATTGTTTCACCTTTAAGTCACTTTATTATCAGCGCTGAAAAAGGAAGAGCTTTATTTCGAGTCCCTGCACTTAAGACCTTAAGCGTATTTAATAATTCTTTTCTGAATAAAATTTAAAATGAGAGGCACCTGGAAGCTGTCAAAAGCGCCTTCTCAGGCCGAACCCTCACAAACCACTACTAAGCTGTCAAGTATCAAGACCATTTTCTGAAGAAATCAAGAGCGAATTCGAAACTTTTAAATAATATCTTTATATTTACCCATTAAGTGTCAGAAAACGAAAATTGTGCGGTATCTCAGTCGTGGATGAACTAAAAATAGTTATGGTGAAATTGATCATTGATCATTTGTCTGGTGAAGACGTTGCCACTCGTGAGAAATTTTCTATAGATTATAAATTTTTTCTTTTTTGTTCTTATATCGACAAGTTTTCTATTAAGAGATATTGTTTTCTCTTTTCAACATGAATATATCATTTAATGTCCTGCAATAATTTCTTATTCAAGCGTCAATTTTTCGATTTACGTGAAGCTCTCATAATATCCTTACGAAGTGTCAATTCAAAAGTTGCCCGGTTAAAGAACCGAATTTGCTATCAAATTCAAATGTTCATTATAAAATCAAATTGAAATTGAAATTCAAATCAAATATCAAATTCAAATGTCCATTATAATCTACGAAGTGATCTAGTTGTCGTTATTTATATCGTCTGTACAACGGGCACGCATTGTTGGAACGAAGCAAAAGTGCAATGCACAATCTTTGTTTTCATTTCGCCGAACTCAGTGGTTGTTTTTACGTATCATTGTTAGTCTGTAGTACTTATTTGAAGTTGGCTTTATTTTGAGGTCACTTGCTCACGGTATTGTTCAATTGGAAGCGTTCAATGAAAATCAATTCGAGGCACAGCAGGCGGGAATTGTATCAATGCGTGTAAAATTTTATTTATCTCTTCCGTGCAGCGTTATATTTTGGAAAAAAAATTTAAAATTCAGAATTTTAAATTCTCTTCATCGCATTTTTTTCACCGAAGAAACAGTAATCTTTCAGCTATATGAAGCGAGAGTTCGTTTTTTATGTTTTAGACATGCCCAAACATTTTACAAGAAAGAATATTCAAGCATGACTCGGCGTTTAGTAAAATTATTGTTCAGTTTGTTTGTTTTTGAGTTACTTGCTAAGTTTTAACATGATGTTCGAGCGTGTTGGAGCATGTTTGTGCATGTTTGTGTGCTGTTTGTGCACTGTTTGGTGAGCTGCGGTGCGGGAAGCGGTCGCGATCGTTGCCATGGCGACAATCGACAGATGAGGGCGGGCGGCGCTCACTATGGAAACCGGAGGATCCAGGCTGGGAGGGAAGGGTAGGAGGGAAGGATGGGAGGGGAGGGGTTAGGAGGAGGGGAGAGAAACACACGAGGGAGTTGAAGGCAGAAAGCTTTGGGGAACGAGTTGAAGGATGACGCGGGAAAAAGTGGAGGGAAAGAGGAGAAAAAGTAGGAATAAGGGAAGACGTCTTATCCCTAGAGGTGTAAAATAAAACAGGTGAATTGAAACTGCAAGCAAGTAGAATTATAGAAAGGTGAGGAGACTAACTAATGGAAACCCAATATCTGCATCAATTTACCACGTATGTTGAAGAGCAATAGCAGATGAATGAAGGCTGCACAACGGAAGACATTCGCTTTGCGGCGAGGGTACTGAGGGTAGAGCTGCTCTTTTAATTAATTTACGGCTAGAGTAACGATCAAATATTAATTGTATTATGAATATTTCCAATACGCCTAACTCTTGAAGTCGAACTACTTGATGAATGAATGAGCGCATGCATGAGGGTTGAATTTCGAAATGGAAATGTTGGACTGCGTAGGAATCTATGCTGAATGATTAAATAAATATATTGTGTTTCAGGCGAGTCTATAAACCACTAAAATTTAGGTTGCGGCGTCATGGTAACATCATTGCATAATCGTTACCAGCGGTAGAAAAACGCGCTTAAAAATTAACTAGTAGCTTTACTTATGTTCTAAATCGTACGAAAAGCTTTAATTTTTGAATTTTCATGAATTAAATTAAATTTTATAACTATAAAAAACTTTGTCGACATCTGAGTGTGTAATTATTTTAATTAAACTCAATCTTATTCTAACCCCTTATTTTTCATGTTCCTAATATTATAATTTAACTGGGCGTGTGCTTCACGGTACCATTAAATTTGTTCCTAAATATCATCTAATAATTTCACTTATTTGGATGAACGTTTTAGTAACCTAATAAATTTGTCTATTTTTCCCTGCACCAGCGCGGAATTCGAAGTTGGATCTTGCAACGACGAACTGGACCAGGACTTGGAAGGCGCCCTCAGGGCCATCGAGGGAGAGGAGCAGGTGCGTCCGCGTTGAAATAATGTTGAATATGCGACGTTGAATTAGCGTTAATTGCACGACGGTGATTAAACGACGTTGAAGTAGCGTTGATTACACGACGGTGATTAAACGACGTTGAAGTAGCGTTGATTACACGACGGTGATTGCACGACGTTGAAGAAGCGTTGATTACACGACGGTGATTAAACGACGTTGAAATAACATTGAATATACGTTGCTCCACCGTTATTAACATGTTATCAACATTATTTCAAAGTCAGTCGACTGGAAAGAAGTTACCAACAACGTTCATAATTTATTTGGAATTTGAAGCGATCAACTTGACACTTGATCTATACATCAAAATACATAAAAAGTTGCAAATGTAAATTAGCAGGAAGATGTTTCGATCATGGTGGAAGGCAATAGGTTCAATTAATTTTCTGTTCACATTGCTGAACTTTTGAATGAATGAACTCACTTAAGACAAATAACTTGTTAGTTACTAATATAGTAACTAATAACTAATTAGTGACGCGTAGACTTGCACGCTACTAGAAGTTGGCTAGTTTATCTTACAGGTTATACAAGGAATGCAATATTGCAGAGGGGTTTAGAAATTTGCAGTAAAAAATTAATGGGAGGATGATCGATATAAAATATCAAATATTCGAAAAATAAAAAATAGAAAAATTCTCTAGCTAACTTAAACATTGCATGAAAGTTACCTCCACGCATGACCTTGGAAACTGTATAGAACTTTTACACCAAGTTTAAACTTGAGCCCTTCGTGAATATTGATGAATTTCTCTCATGAATAGCTTGGCCAATTTTCCACATCTCCTATCTCAACAAAATCACGATGCTTCGAAACGTTACATTGCACTTATTTATAGGTTTTTTGAAATGAGTTATAGGCTGCAATTTTATAATTGCCTTTTATCCAACGTTCTTGCAATTTGTTGTACCCGATATATTATTATATACACAAATTAATTTCAAAATGTTGGTTTGAATCAGATGAGTGTCACCGACGTTTAAAAATTACTAAACCGGTGTAATTTTCCCCCATCCGCCTAACAACCAATAAAAAAATCGAGAATAAAATCAGAATTTCCCCATTTAAAGTTGGAATAATTTAGCATTGTGTTGGTTAGCTTACGTTTCCAAGCCTCGTCACACTTTACCACGAAAAAGGGGAAATTTCCGGGAGTGAATTTCTCACAGAATATTAGCTTGAATTTTATATTTTCCTTAGGGATAAAATAGAATTCTACTCTTAACATCAGAATCAAATATTAGCTTGAATTTTATATTTAACTCAGTATGAAAATAGAATTCTACTCTTAACATCAGAATCACAAGCTGAATTTCTATCAATCCCAGGAGTCTGTGAATCCGCGCGATTTGGCGATCGTGCGGTTCACTCCGTCGGCCACGGATCCGCACTCCGACTACGCAGACGAGTTCTACTTTCCGGCAATCGAAGGCGGAAAGCTTCTGCCGGCACCCTTCCGTCAACTGCCCTTGGACCACGAAAAGGTCTGTGCCATAGCAATGTTAATAATATTTGTATTTGTTGCGTTTTGAAAATAGATAGAAAATTATAAATGTGTGAAATTTGATTATATGGTATAAATGTATAATGATTTTTTTCCCAATCGGTTTGATTCGAAATTGAATCAATTTTAATATAAGAGTGATTAATGTTTTTCTGGTAAAATTATTAATGTTTGTTCGATTGAAATTTCGAAACAAATTTGTAGTCCAATATCAATAAGACATCTGATAATGCTGCATTTCCCAAGACTTATCTTAACTTCCTTTAACTTACTCTGACTAAACTTGTGATGATTTTCGTAAAATCTCATTCATTTTTCGGAAACTTTCCTTTAAAATTTTACTCATACAGGAGAAATTATCTGAAAACGCATCGTTGTGCCTTATTTAGAACCGTTTGAGTCAGTTGAAAATGTGAAAAACATAAAATCTTTCACCTGCCGTTCGCGAGAGCTGCAGCAGATCGGGCGTGA
>NW_025938637.1:0-380 GCF_000764305.2 Hyalella azteca | reverse complement strand
TTCGTCTAGTCTGTTTTTGAAGATGTTCATACTCGGAGCGTCAACGATGCTATCAGGTAGGCTGTTCCACATGTCGGTGACTCGAAGCGAGAAGATTGCGATGACTCTGGTAGGAATAGCATTGCGGTGGCTCTGGTAATAATAGATTTGTAGTGACTGGTCGGAATAGCATTGCGGTGACTCTGGTAGGAATAGTGAAGGACTGACCGCATACTAGCGTGTCCTTATTCATTTGTGCGCACTCACGCCAGGCAGTGTAACGTTCCAGTAGCCGACAGTGACTATAAGATTTTAGCTTCCAGTTCCGTTGCTTTCGATCTTCATATTTTAGAATCATTGTATATTTTCAGAAGAGGCCTAGTTTGAAAACAGCCTTCAGC
>NW_025938636.1:12890-14401 GCF_000764305.2 Hyalella azteca | reverse complement strand
AAGAGCTACCCCAGAAGAGCTGGAAACTGGCCTGGCCTCAATTGATGCTTGTGGATGGGGAGCCTTGTTAGGAGTTTGCTGCTGGAGTGAGTCTACTTCCTTGACAGCCTGTGCATATGTCCGTCCAGTGGCACGCAGTTTTTCCAAAGCAATTGCTTTAGCAATGTAGGGGCACTCTAAGGAATTTGTAGCATCAGCTCCATTACAATTTGCACACCTTTTTAAAACACTTCTCTTTAACTTCACTTCTTGTTTGTCTGTCTGCTACAAATCTTATAATCGATATTTAACACACTTCTACCTCTCCAATCGATCTGAAATTTTGCAAATTTGCGTAAAGTTGGAGACAATGCATGAATCAAATGTCAAAATAAATGATTTTAAAATTAAAATTTTTTTCAATATTAATAAAATTAAAAAAATAATTTTGTCACCTACAAATCTTACAACTGATGTTTGACACACTTTTACCTGTCCAATTGATCTGAAATTTTGCACACGTGTGTGAAGTCGGAGGCAATGCTCGAATCAATTGATAGAATAAATAATTTAGAGAAAAAAATTTGTATATAAGAAAAATCTAAAAATTAATTTTTTTAACATTCAAAAATAAAATGAGAAATTGATTGTACATCTTCAACATTGGAGACCCTGGATTCTTTAGAAGTGTTGTCTTTAAAAAGTAATTTTTAAACATATATTATTATTTTGGCTGAGGTGCATACAGAGTGTTCATGAGGTTCAGCACACAGTAAACAGCATCTGGGAGAATTACAGCCCTCAGCAAGATGTCCCAGTCTTTGACATCTATAACACCTCAATGGAGCCTGGTATCCATGATACTTTACTGGACTACTTATAGGACTCAAAAATGAACTTGGGGGAGAGTCTAAAAAACTCTCTGCTTTGCCACTATGGGTCTGATCAGTATTGTTCTTCCACGTTCCACCCCCAGAACTTTGCAGGGTAGCATTGGTTGGAACTTGGAAGCTTGACTGCCTTGGCTTTTGTCATGCTGGTGCCCTTTGCAGAGCCGCTTTGTTGTATTCTATTGTTTTGCACTGCAGGACGCTTCATGTTTCCCCTCTGAAGGCTCTCACATGACGAGCTCTTTTCTCTATTTCTGCGCTTTTGTCCAACAATCTGCGCCAGTGTGGAATTCCAGACCAGAGGGGTAATATATTAACTGGTGAAGATAGCAAAACGGAAAGCATGACCTAAAAATCTGGAACGGCCAGCACCCCTCCACTTTCAGTCCATCTTCATCACTGACAACTCTCTGCAAGCTGCCACAGCTGTTTTATTGAAAAAAACAGAGCTTACATCATCACAGTAACAAGGATCCAATCAACGCTTGAATGCGTCCAACGTCACAGTCAAATGAATCCAATCATCGCTAGAACGTGTGCAACGCCAGTCACAAGAATCCAATTACCATCAGAACGCGTGCAACGTCACTGCCACTGGAATCCAAACAGCGTTAGAAAGCTAGAATGGACCGCCCCAAATGC
>NW_025938636.1:0-11728 GCF_000764305.2 Hyalella azteca | reverse complement strand
CCGTCTGTTTACATTTCGTATGTATAATAGCCGCAGTTTACGATTACCGTACGTTCCGTATCCGACAAGGCGGACAAGCGGAAGAGTCAGAAGTAACCTGGACATGTCTTACATTTTATTATTGTCAGTTCGACTCGCGTAGTCAATATACTCGCGTATATTGTCGACTAGAATAGTAGAACTATTTTGACTTTCTAAAGTACGGCGCACGGTGCATTTTTTTACCAGCATAGTACGGCGCACCGCACAGGTCGTTAAAATGACAAAATAAATTCCCGCGCAACTGGCACATCTTCCTGACCATGGCCACTACACCATCAGAAGCAAGTAGCAACACAGTGGCAAAGCAGCAATTTTTTTAGACTCTTCATCAAGTTCATTTTTGAGTCCTATAAGTAGACAAGGAAAGTATCTTGGATACCAGCATTTTCATACTTAAGAAATTGATTAAAATATTGAGTAGATGAGGAAATTAAAAATGAACTGATTCTAAAAAATCTCTGGTTTGCCACTATGAGTAGCAACAACCTCATCATCCAGACAATTACTTATCATTACATTTTCCTTACCACCATCTTCTGTGCTTCCACTAATTTCAGGAGGACCAAACCCTGCACCAGCAAGGCAGCTGGGATCACTCATGTTGGAAGAGTTCAACTTGCCCAATAAACGAAAACAAACAGCAACAAATTAACAAAGAGGAAATAAATAAAAGGGAAGAAGAAAAGAGGAAGAAAAAAAAGTAAAAAAATAGAACAAATAAAAATAATAATAAAATAAATAAAAATTCAAAAAATTCAAAGCAGACTGGCAAACCTCAGAGGGCAGAGGCCAGAGGGAGAGAGCCAGTTGCGTGTTGCGTCTGAATGAATTTATTGTAGGTTTGAGCAAGGGATTACAACTAAATCTGAATATCTATAGCTTCAAAATTCGCCGGTTATTTCAAGGAACGAAAATTACACACGTGCTTTCGCCACGAACGCAACTGACTTTCTCCTGAAGGCGCTGAAGACGCTGAAGTGCGGAACATGTGGCGAATAATGGATCGATCGAATGCGGCGGAAAATCGGGCGATTCCGTAATTTTAGAAGCAGACACTGCAATAGCATATCACCAATTATATATAAAACACTGGTGTCAAATGAAATGAAAATCTCGAACCATAGCGTTTGAGGCAGATATACCCGTTCTCTGTTTAAATATGTTAAACGATTAATCACCTATCATTTCAAATGAAACCTTACGATCACTTCAGGTTTCACAGGTTCAACGTTGATATCTCAGAGATTTTTCAACCTAAAGAGTTCGGAGTGATGAAATAAGGTGAATCAATCACTTATTCAATATAAATCATCACTCCGCACTCGACCACAGCATTTAGCACTCGCCAATTGTGCTTAGCGAAAAACGACCTCTTACGGTTTTACTACTTCAACGCTTATATCTAAAAAAATATTCAACCCAGAGAGTGCGGAGTGATGAAATAACGTGAATCAATTAATTATTCATTGTAAATAATCACTCCGCACTCGAGCACAACATTTAGCACTCACCAATAGTGCTTAGCGCAAAACGACCTCTTACGGTTTAACTACTTCAACGCTTAAATCTCAGAAAATATTCAAACCAGAGAGTGCGGAGTGATTATTTACAGTGAATAAGTAATTGATTCACGTTATTTCATCACTCCGCACTCTCTGGAGCGAATATTTTCTGAGATATAAGCTTTGAAGTAGTTAAACCGTAAGAGGTCGTTTTGCGCTAAGCACTATTGGCGAGTGCTAAATGTTGTGGTCGAGTGCGGAGTTTTACTGATAGTGCTGTGTGGTGGTGTAAATTAAAATATGATTGATTGATTTCCGCCTTGTTTATATAAGATGCTTTCATAGTCGTAAGATTCGACTGTTCAAACCAAGATAAGGCAATGAGTTTAATTGTATGAACATGAGTATAGTGCCGTTTTGAGCATATGTTATTTGTCAGATTTTTTATTTATTTTTTTTTTATTTGTAGAACACAAAAAGGAGATATGCGTAGTTTGAGTGCTTAATTTCTCAACATAGGATAATGAGAAACGTTACTTTACTTCTTGGCAAATTCGCGGAATTCGTTCAGCCGAGGCGCTCCATCGATCAATCGTTCGCCACTTCAGCGACTTCAGCGTCTTCGGCGTCTTCAGCTTTCAAGTGTTACCCATGGAAAAATTTTCCCCATTTATAAATAGTATTATCATAACGTCGAAATCCCGCGTTCAACTTCATCGTGCATTGCTTTCCAAATTCAAAGTTAGTTTCATCATCACTGCCACTGGTAGGCTGAAATGCTGAATCAAGACGTCCTGAAATCAAGACGTCTTTATGCACCGCATAAAGAAGTTCGTTCTTGGGCAACAGCAAGCTTTTGTTGCCTTGGAGCCAAATACTGTGCTCGCACTTGACGATGATGCGGTTACTTGCGGAATCAAACTATTCACCAGTGCAGTGCTTCAGCAGCATCACGGCGTTCAGAAAGCCCATGCCTCACCAGTAATGTCTTCAGAAATATAAGCCTGCCAAATGATGACACGAATTCCGATTGCTCTGTGGAGGTTCCAGAAAATGAGGAGGAAGCTTTTAAATATGTTCTCGGGTTCATTGCTCACAAGTTCCCCCAAGTTTCTTCAAACCTTGCCGATTCCGGAAGTTGGATAGCGCACGTGAGCAAAGGTGGCCTCACCTTCATGAAACCTGAGCTAATCCCTCATTTCAGAGGTTTTGAGTGTGCCTTCAGACAGCACCATGGTGTTTAAGCAACGTTGATAAAACCTACGATATACCTCAAGAAATAGTCAGAATTTACGAATAAATGACTCAACAAGAAACTACAGCTACAAAGTTCTCGGTCCACTCTTGAAAAATTGAACAAACTTGCTAATTAGGTAAATTGACTCAAATTGTGCTTGAGGCTCTTTAGACGCGATCTCACAGGGACCGAATGCCTTACTTTCTATAGCGCACAATGTGCTTGTACCTGGATATTATTCCAATATGCGTTGGTCACAGAGCAGCAAACAACCCTTTCTGCCTCGAATCTTACATTGAAAATGTGTTCGTTAGTATTTTTTGGTACAAAGTTAATCGGTGTTCGGAATTGTGAAAAAGTTTGTCGTAAGATCTTTTGTAAGCATTATTCTAATGCATCTGCAATTTGCCTTGCTCAAATTAAAAGGTATATACGCGATCACCTCTGAAGAATCACTCGTATTATTTATCAGTTAAATAAATTTTGCTTAGAATGAGGTATCGTCAAGAACGGAGCATCAAGACGTTTTATTAAATAAACCGGTAATTAAGTCTCGTTATCATACCTCGGTGTTCACGATAATTCTCTACTAGACGAAACAGTAAAGCAGAACAAATCTTTGTTAACTATTTAGGTTGTTCCCACTAGTTTGTTACATTTACTATTCACTGTACATTTCGCTCTATAGGTTGATTATCGAGACGCTTTCATATGAATAGTTTTAAATCTTTTAAACTTCCAAAAGTTTGGGTTTTTCATCCACTGGCATAGACCAATGGACTCATTGATCACCTTTGTTGTTTCCCAACTTTTTGGCGCAACTGCTGGAATAAGTTCTAGTGTTACGAGAAATACAAATACTTCGTTATGAATAAAAAGTCTTTAACTTGGTACTATTTATTATGACCCACAGCGAGATATACACGTACTGCAGCATGAAAACGTTTCAAGATGACAAAACGTACCACACAAGGTTTAAAAGCGAACTGGTCAAGCCAATTGTAGAGATACCACTGTCCAAAGGTCATGTTACTGCACAACCCTCGTAACATGAACATCTTTTTACTAAGTTGCATTGAATCATAATAAATGAAGTGTTAGTCGCATATAAGAACAGTTTCGTTTTCTCGAAAATAAGTTGTGCATATGAAGAACCTAAATGCTCAAAAAATGTTAGTAATAGCTTCTTGATGGTTATGCGGAAACTATATGGTAGCTCGATGGAAAATCTTGCAAGTCAACTTTCCGGGAAGCGCTTGCATACTCTGGGACGGTGTAAACGATTTAAGAACATCACAGATTTCGGCTTGTTCAAAGCATAGAACGGTCTACATTACAGCAGCTTCACTGATGTTTCGATGGCAATAAAGGTGGAGGCGACCACAGACAGCACCTTGAGCCACAGTGCTCCACGCTCAGAAGCTGGACGGGCCAAGCCTTGAGCCACAGTGCTCCACGCTCAGAAGCTGGACGGGAAGAAACAGTAGTGGTACACATACATCCTTGTGTGTGGGACCAAGAGCTTCTGTGGTTTGCCTTAGGTGTAGCGATCAGCAGGCTGAAGTGAGGTTCATCTTCCTGGGTTTCTTTACAGTCACAGCCAAACCTGAAAAATAAAATGGTATGAAGACAGATAATTCAAAGTTACAAATTTAAACTATTCAGTCTAGGCAATTTGTGTGGACTCCATTCATTCATGAACTACTGCATCATGCAATAAATGTATCTTAATATGAACAGATATAAATTATTCTTGCAAAGGGCGGTAAAAAGAAACTAGGACGTTCACATAACAATCCCAAACTGTACAGCAATTCATGGAACAATATTATATCTAGCTAATAATGAACTCAGAATGTCTCTGAAAGTATGGTTCCACTTGAAATTTCATACATTAGTCACCTGCACTTAACACGTTAAGTGCGACACGACCCACGTTTCAGGCAGATGGCCTAAAAACGGCCAGGTCCGCAGAAAAAAGGCCCACAATTCAAAATATACTAGTAAATATGAAGGTTACGGTGCAAAAATTAAATTTTCCTTCTTTCCTTGCTTTTTAAAATTTAATAGAGTCGTACTGCCATCATAAATTTATGTCGACAAGCGCAATTGAAAAAAAACTAAATTGCGGAATTTATCTGAAAAAAGGGCCTGCAACTCACCGGTGGGTCGTGCCGCATTTAACGTGTTAAAATAAACACTTGAAAAGTTTCCCACTGACTCAATTTTTGGTAATATGATATCATTTGGCATGGAAGTCACTTTCATAAATTTGATTGATCTACCAATAAAATGCTGAATAGATGCATGAATGGATTTATGAAACAAATTCAATTTTTCCCAGTTGATAAGCTGGACTAGGAGGGTTTTTGCTCTAAAATTTAATGATTTGATAACAAAATAATGTAACATTATCCAAAACTCAGAACTACTATTCTCATGCTACCATTACCCAACACAACATGTACTTCACAAATAAAACTGTCTGCCCATCTGCCAGGGTGAAGAATTTAAAAATTTGTCTCTACGTATATATTTGTCAGTCTAAGTCTGATAAAAGTTATGATATTGTAGCACTTATTAAGCTTTAATTGATACATTGTCCTAGTACTAGATTTTGCAATGTTTTTTTATACAATTTTTTTCCTTAAAAAAGTCTTGTAGAGCAATTAAGATTAAAAGGTGACTGACTTATATAGCTTTTTAACCCAAATTATTTTGAAACTTTTTTATGGTCTACAGACAGGTTTGAAATTTTCTTGTGGTTTTCGCAATATTGGACAATTAAAGTCGAATTATTAGATTTTGCCATTTCTCAAATATAGTCTCAATTCACGATTAATGCCCAAGCACCCTTGAGGCTATTTTATTGATAAAATTGGCTTAATGATTCATATAATAAATTAGGACTACTGATTAATGTCAGCTGTCAGTACAAGAGACTTAGGTAGAAGTTAGAGGGTCTTGTGTATTCTTAAATGATACAGATATTTTAAATGTGATTCAAAAATTAGTTTCATAAGACCAAAGAATGATATTCATTATAATTGGAATACATAATATAGCCACCAAATAAATTATTTTGTGACTGGGAATGTGAGTTCATAAATTCAAGATTGATGATCAATGAGCCAGCGTAGCTAGTAGCATGATCAGGCCCAAAATATTAGCTAAATATAAAGTAAAATTAATTACATATTCTTAGATCCAATATGATATGTGCACATCAGCACATGTTCATATATTACCCCTCCCAAATTCCAATTTGTCAGGCACCAAGTGCCAGGATCTAAGGATTCACAAATATTCTAATATGCAATCATGATGATTCTTTGTTTTTTGCCATATTGTCATCAATTATTTCATCATCAGTCATCAATAATGTTATTACTAACCTAGGTAAGGCAATAAGGCTGGCTATCCAGTAATTTTCATTAATTTATTAGCCACTGACCTAAACACAAAACCGTATTTTTATATAATCTATAGGCATGCCATGATGATGCCATTAACCTTAGCCCTTAGGTCACCGTCTTAGAAGCCCGCGCCATATCAAATACAAGGCAAGGATATGATATATTGTTAATCACTGAAACATGTACAATATAGTAGATAAACTGAGAAGTATCAGAATTAAACTGACATGATTAATTAAAAATAATTAGCAATCAACTCACTTGACAAAAGCGGGATTCGTCGAGGGAAGAGTATTTTTTTCTGGTCATCTTTCGAGATGGCTGAGATCTGTGAGGCACCCATTACGACCTCTCACTCTCTCAGCAAGTTTGCCCCGTTCGTTATTTCCAATTCATGGATTTTGCTCGACAAAATTTCTCAATAAGCTCTATATGCTTAGAGAGAGACTAGCTGGAGTACTAGAGTTTTTTATAAGTATTTTGAGGTCAATTTTTCTGAAATTGCTCTCAATTGCGACACAAAAACAACGTGTTTCACGACAGTATTTACATTTTGCGCCCACGGAGACGTCACAGTCGGAACAACAAACAACATCCGCAAAGAGCAGCCGCGCGTGGGTCAACCTTGTATTAATTCAACCATGGGTATGCCAGCTTCGAATCATCACAGCATGCCGGGATCTGAACCCGAGCCTAGCAGGGCAGCACTATCAAAAGTAGCTACGACCTCTAACTCCGTTGGCCAATCATTGACAGTATTTTACAATAAACCCACCAATCATAGACGGGAATTAGACGGCAACGTGCACTGCGGCCCCTACATGTACTTGAGCAGCTACGTGTACTGAAAAAGTTTTTTTCTTAGGAGGCCTCAGGCCCCTTCCGTAAAAGCATCATTTCACGCTCAACTCTTTGAACAAATGCACTAGATTTAATCTCCATCTTGATGATGGAGACAATCATGCAGACCTATCCAATGCCACTCACTTGATAATGAAGCCAATCTTGTGGAATTATTCACTTGGTGATGAAACCATTCCTGCGAATTTATTCACTGCCACTCACTTAATGATAGAGCCAATCCTGCGGGATTACTCACTTGATAATTGAGCCAATCCTGCGGAACTCAGTGGCAGGATCGGAGTCTGCGCGTCTGTGGGTGTGGGGCAGGGGTGACGGGGTGCCCAGGCTGAAGCTGTGCAGGGAGGGAGGCGAGCGCTAAGGCCGACACGGGCGTCGACGAACAAAGGCGAGTCACTTTGTTCTGCATGCCTTTGAACACCTGAACACCGAGCAACATTGAACTATCATTGGTGAACACACAAAAAACACACAACAAATAACTACAATAAGCCTCTAAGTCTGGCGAGATGCGACTTGTTCTTAGATAACTCATATTTATATTCATAATAATAATTATTTGATATTTTGGTATTTTATGTTCTCTAACGCCTGAAGACCAAGGAAAATTGAACTATCATTGGAGAACAAACAAAGAATGTACAACAAATTAGTAAAATAAGAGAAATGATACCTATAATGGGAGAAAATAGGATGAGCCTCTCAGTCTGGCGCGATATCCAACTTGTTCTTAGACATTTATTTGATATTTTGGTATTGTGTGTTCTCCAACGCCTGAAAAGCAAGGAACAAGGATAGGGGAACTTTGAATTACCATTGGTGAACACACAAAGAACACACAACAAATAAATACAATAAAGGAAATAAGAACAATAGAAGAAGACACTATACGAAAACAAATGAGCCTTTAAGTCTCACACAAAACGACTCTCTCTTGGACGCATTTCACTATTTATTATATGCTCTTGAACACCTGAACATTGAGTAACAAAGAGAGGTTAACATTGAGCTGCAATGGGAGAAGAAACTATGAACATACCTACAATTGGCGAAAATAAATGAACCCTTCAGTATCAAGCTACACGACCCACTCTAATACTCGCTCCGTCTTGTGTTGTACGTTCACGAACACCTGAACAGCGAACAATAAATCTAACATTGAACATCTGTGTGAACTATTACCTGATGATAAAGGCAACAATTAAGGAATTAAGAAGAATTAAACGAATTGCGGCAAACTTTAATTCGACATCGATCAGAACTTATACAAATGGAACAAAATGTTGCTACTTAGAAATTGACAAAAATAAGCTCCTCTCAAAATAATATCATAAGCAACAAAATGAAAAAAAAAATGTTTATTTCACTAACAAATAATACAAACAAGGCGCTAGTACAATGTCAAGAGGCTCACAAAAACGACTGAAATAACCCCAGGATCGAAATGCACTACCTAAACTTTCGTAGTAGGAAAAAAATTACAGACCTCACTGGACAGGAAATTATACAAAAATACGACAAGAGTCACATGGAAAAAGTATGAATAATAATTAGTTTAAAGGCTAAGGGTTAAACTCTTACGTCGATGAGCATGTGGTGCAGCGGCAGGGTGTCTATGGGGGCGATCTTGCCGTGCAGGTCCAGCGCAGTTTCCAGCAGGTTCGTCTGAAGAACATCACGCACGTTAAGTTTTTTTTGAGTACAACAGCTTAAAGTAGACTTTATATAAGTTATTAGAGAATAATGTTATGATCCTGTAGTGAGTAACTATTGTCGGACTACATAGGTACAAGTGTACCTTCATCATTGCGATTATTACATCGTACATCACTAAGTGCGATTATTACATAGTAAAATCATTTAGCCTCAGAAGGGTTGTTCTTGCAGTGAGGATAAACTAGTGATGTAAAATGTTTTAATTTTAACTTACGAGTGTGACGAGATGAAGTTTAAGCTGGCCCACCCAGCCCGCATGCTCGGGGTGCTCGCTGAGGTAGTCGGAGGTGAAGAATGCTGACAAATACATCGCGATGCCACCATTCACAGCTGCATCAATGGCTCCCTTCAGCAGCATCGTGAACGGTTGAATGTTGTCCTGTAATTCAAAGATTACCACCAATGAGAAAAACAGTACATTAAACTTGTAGTGAATTCCCCTTCAAATTGAAATGAATTTGCAATTTGAACTTTACCCCTTAATGTCATCACAAAGACTTTTAAGCAAGGGCTTTTTCCCATAGAATAGAATAGAAGCGTCGGCATTGAAGAAATAGGCCCATGTAATCTACACAATAGAAAAGGCATACGCATTGAAATTATGTTGGAGGACAGACCTTGGGGTTAGCACGGTAGTGGCTGACGGTGTTCTTGATCTCCTTGGTGCGGTTGTGCACAGTCTCACACGCGTTCTGTGGGGGACAGATTTGCTCGACGCTCTGGTGCTCCACTTCAAACCACTTCAGGATGCCAGGCAGGGGCGAGCTGATCGTGTATGTGATGCGCTCGATCCACAGGTTCTGTGTGATAAGTTACAGATATACTTTCTGCATATTAATTTAATGGATTTATAAATTAGGGCAATGATTGAGTAGAGGCAGATTGTGTAAAGGCAATAGCTACGAGGTAAGATGGCAGGAGGTATGATATGTTACATTAGATCTACATGTACAAGCAGTCACAATCAGAAATCTTAAGCATGAGACTTCTTTACTAAAATAATTTTGAATTATTTTAAATAATAATTCAAATAATTTTGAATTATTTTAGCGGTACATCAAAACGGTAAAGAATGAACCTTGAACTCATTGTCCTTATCAGTATGGCCGCGAGCGTTAGGTCTGTTGTAGATGAACTTGTAGACGTTGTTGTTGTTGTAGTACTTGAGGACGCGCTCGTCGATCTCTACGCCTTCGAACTCCGGCCGTGGCTCCGGCACCGGCTTCACCGCACAGATCTTGAGGAAACAAGCAGCGAATTATTGAATATGGGCGAATAAAAGATACTTTTACTTTGAGAAAGGGTATATATCCGCAAGTCAAAAGTCAACTCTTAAATTTAAAAAGAGTATATTCGAAAGTCAAAGGTCAACTCTTAAATGTAAAAAGAGTACCTATATCCGTAGGTCAAAGATTAATCAATATTCAGTTCTTCCAATCTTAAATCACAAGGTTTCAATTAAATGCACAAAATTGAAGCTTTGATGGTAATCTTGTAATTAAGGCTTTGATGCAATTGCAAGCAGCGAGGAAAGCATTCACTGTTTTTACCCAAACTAAAAACTTAATTTTTTTCCTCCGATTATTTTTAGACCTTACGATGACCAAAGCAACAGGTAGCCAAAATTAGCTCTAGGGCACCGCCCACGGTCATGCTGAGACACCGCCCTTGTCGGCTATCAAGCTATGAGCGACATAGAGGAATTAACTGATCTTCCCGAGGCTCGAACCCACGGCTCATCTCGGCGCTGCTACTACAATGCTACAGTATCAATAACCTTCAAGTTACTAATCGCGTTGATGAATACCTGAATAAACTGGTCTGAAGAGGACTTGGTGGCGTCGTCAGGAGGCATGTTGTACGACAGCAACTTGGCTTGTGGAAATTCGCCCTGAATGCGCTCAGTGAACGCGCCGATTTGTTCGTATTCGAGTCCACGGTAAATGAACGCTTTGTTCTAGAACAAAGGATATCGATATATTAAAAAGATACTCTAAAGATGAAAAATTTCCATAGATCACACCTCGCTTTAAAATTTTCTACTTTCAAACACCTCAGATTTACTGTCAAGAAATTAGTACTCTTAAAAAATCATTATGATTGCTAAAGGTCTTTGGTACATACGTACTCCAACAGACAATTGCATGTCAATAATAGAGATCCACCAGATTGTTGATGCGCACTCACCCGAACAAAGAGTGGCAATCCCATGCCGTAGAAACCGACTCTGAAGTACTCATTATCATATCGCTTGCCGGTGAGTATTTGTTGGTAGAAAGAAGCCTGTATCTCGAGTACTTCGCTCAGGCGATGGTAGTCGAACAGTCGTCGGCGGTAGAGGTTGGCAAGCTCTTCCAGGAGGGGAATGCCTTCCTCCCAACACTGAAACATGATAATGTACTTTATAATCTAGGTATATATATTTATGATAAAATAAATATATGCGAACAAAAATATATTTATCATTACCACAATCTAGTTTTTCAACTTTTAACTAAATGAATGAACTATCAGACATATACGTATAATATAAAGAAATAAATATTTCGATAGGGTATTATAGCTACAGGTTATATACTTTTTTTACTTGCAAATTCATTCGGAACATGAAGCTAATCGTTGAACGTTCAATTTCTACGTCAAAAACGGACAAATGCAATAACGATGTTAAGAAAAGATTAACAAGCAACATTTTCCTGAAAAAAAGTAGGTAAAGATTACCATAAACGCTTGTATGGAGAAGAAAGTAGTGAGCTTTTCCTAAACGCTAATCTGGAACAGGAGGTAATGGGATCTAAATGTTGCCTGACCTTTCCTTTGTCGAAATAGAAGATTATTTTCTTGTAGATATACTCCTTGCGGGTTAGCTCTGTTTGTGCAGGATACAGCAGGTCAGCGTGCAGGACTCGGCTGCTCCAGTCGAGCTGGTTAGCGTGAAGCTGAAGCGTGAAGCC
>NW_025938635.1:0-13320 GCF_000764305.2 Hyalella azteca | reverse complement strand
TCTAGTATTCAACTAAATGATATGATATTTAGCATATCAAGTAAAACAAAGTGCTTCTACGGCTACATGATAGTGGCTATCATTTTGTATCCATGGTACACAGTGACTTAGTGACTTTCATGTGTTATCCGATCATAAAAGTTTTGGAGACAAGTTTCTGTCGGTGGCTTGGGTATTGCTGAAGAACATAAATCAGGATCTGGGCATTGAGCTAAGAATTAGCATTAAAATATATAAAAAATATGGTAATTTTATGGTCCTTCAGTGGTGTTTAAACTAGTTAAGGATGGGGGTTAGGCATATTCTTTAATAAAAGTTTGTCAAAAACTACAATTGCACTTTTATAATTCAAATTTAATGAATAGATTTAAAACTGTTTAGTTTACATACCTCCCACCAAATTCGTTTTGTTTCCAGTTGCCTCTTCCACGAGCTTGGCTTCTTCCACGTGGACGTCTCTGACCAGCATCAGAACGCAGGTCCATAAGACTGCCCAATCTGCCTTCTCTAGAAGAACCTCTTCCACTGGCGCTGAAGTTCAGGGCATCAAGGCTGCCAAGACGGCCAGAGGGCATTTCATACATGCCATTCTGATGGCTGCTGGACACTCCATACCCATTATTCTGATGGCTGCTGGGCACACCATACCTAATATTCTGGTGACTGCTGGGCACACCATACGCAATATTCTGATGGCTGTTGGGCACACCATACCCAATATTCTGTTGACTGCTGGGCACACCATAGCCATCGTCACTGTAGTTGCGTACAGCATTGCTAGAACCTCTGTAGTTTGTATGGCCACCTCCACGGTTTCCAT
Source organism: Hyalella azteca (assembly GCF_000764305.2). NCBI lineage: Eukaryota > Metazoa > Arthropoda > Malacostraca > Amphipoda > Hyalellidae > Hyalella > Hyalella azteca. Next base: position 12,500 of record NW_025938635.1, on the reverse strand, counting down.
GATTCCTCCCTCGACTGTAATACAATGCATTTGCTGCACATTTTTTTACAATAATACGTAAAATACAAGAGTTACTTAGTACAGAGTTATCCTAAATGATGGACCCAATTTAATAAATTTGTAATTATTTATGTATAAATTTAAAATGAATAATTTATGCACTGACAGCAAGAGAAAGGTTCAATTTTTTTTCAACCTATTCAGACTCCAAATTAATCGACATCCAAAACTTTTTGGAACAGTCACCTCCTGGGAAATGATGAGTCACACATGGGAAATGATGATCTGGCTCTACACTTCTAAGATATCAGAATTCAGAACTCAAAGCAAAATGTAGGCAAAATTTTTACTTAAAAGTTAATAAAATTTTGAACCTTGCCTCAACATTACTCTTACATAAAAAAGTTGCATTGTATTGCACATGTGATGCTAGTTGCTAGTTAGCTAGTGTTCAAAGTTCTGTTAACAGATTAGATCAACTTCAGGGTACCACTACACATAATACAAGCATTACTGTGTGATTTAGATTAGGTGAGGTGTGCAAATTAATTCATTTTGGTTTTCATCAACAAAAGGACCCACTTTAACTTCAGTGATAAATCAAGGGAACTCAGGATAGAATAATAAAACTTATCATTTGAAGAATTCAAATGATAAACTTTTCAAACAAAAAGTAAAGCAATAACAAATTAAAATTCTAACAGGAATTTTGAGACTTATAGTCTTAGTATGAGAGTATAATTTGTAACATTTAAATTAAGTTTTTATTGATCTTGAGATGAATCAAGATAAAAAGTTCAATCAAGAATTTCATAACTAATCAAGATGATTTAAATTAGCCGAGATGAGAATTTCATGGTTTGGTAAAACATAATTAATGGATGCTTTTATAAACTTTTATTAAATTATTAAGGTTAAGTGAGTAAAGTGAGTCTGGCAAGTGAGTAAAATGTTAAGGTATGGTTATGGTGATGGACATAAAGCCAAACAAGTAAAATCTATTATTGGCCTATATAGGAAAAATACTGGAAATAAAGTATGGTATCATTTTTAACAATAAATTACACATTAGTACTGCAAGAAATTTCATGAAAATGCACTTCTTCGTGTGCACCATCTTATAAAGTCTATTAAAGAAATTTGGCTTTATTATTACACATGTTTTCACACCAACACTCAATTGGCTTGCACAAGATGGACATATAAAGAACAGAAAAATTGAACACTAGAAATACTTCCAGCTGTACACAAATATTATTTCAAAAGAACTAACCCAAAAGCAGGTGCCTTGGTTGGAGCATTATTGAAGCTTCCACGAGTTTTAGGTCTTGCCCCAAGCAGTGGAGCTCTGGGGCCTCTGCCCTGATATTTTCCTCTTGACCTTGAAGCAGCAGGTCTACTGATAGGCACATCATCATCTGCAATGTCAAAAATTTCAACTGCATAAGTCATCATGATCAATTTGGTAACCATTATTGAAAAATATAGGTAAATTATACATTAATTGTTATGCATGATTTATAATATCATTAAGGATATCCATAGACAAACTGTTAATGATAACCAGTTCACAGTTTGCCAAAGGAAATATGAATATCATTGTTCACTGATGTTGCTGAGTAAAGCCAATGGCATCAGTAGTTTAGAAATTACACAATATCTGCTATGTAGATTTTCCTTATTTTGGTTATAGATAGCATTTAAATCTTGAAAGGGTGATGTATCTACTGAGTTGTTCTTCTAGCAATAAAATTTGTATATACATTTATCAAGAAAAGGCAATAACAACACATTAACTGCTGCTGATAATTCATCATCACTACTCAAGCCTTCCCATTGATTAAACCATTCCATTCTCAGGTGCTGCATTCAGTTTTATTCTAAATCAGAGCAAACATTTTGTTTATCAACAATAAAAATATTACCAAATTGTTGAAACAAAGAAATTGCCTGGATCACTCACAAATCTTGTAATCCTCCAAGTATTTACATTTAACGAAGATTAAACTTAATGAAAATTAGAATAGTAGAAATACATGTTAAATTATCCTCATTTTTGTCAGAAGCCACTTTACCAATTTGGCTATGATTAGCAAGGCAATCATAGGCAAAAACAAACAAGTAGCAATCAACATTTCTTCTTCATGATAGCATACCTTCAGCAGTTCAGCTTCAAACAGGGTGATAATCTGGTAGTGGCTGTTGTTGCTCTACCAGTAACTCTGTTTTTGTCCCGACTCTACCCTTTTTTTTGACAACTTCTTACTACAAAACATTTCATAAACTAGTTTGAGCTCACTTTAAAGGTCTTTACAAGGGTAATTGTATGGCATCTCCAATAAAACACCTTATGCTATTCGTATGGTGCCAGACACAAAAGAAGAGCATCCCAAATTACCCCCGGGAACTAGGCAATTGAGGACACTTGAACTTAATTTTAAAACATTTGAAGCATGCAGAATGTGCATGCTCAATCATTACTACCTAACAGTCAAACAGTACTAGAAAGTCTACCTCTTAATTTGTAGATGATTCAGATATAGAATAAATGACATTTTCTGTGATTTGCATTTGTTTTTTGTTACTGATATTACCATATCCATTTTTCATCAACAAAAACTATTTTGCCTGTCCTATACCTAACACTTTACCTCCCCCCCCAAAAAAAAAAATTCCACGCCCTTGACAATGACCTTGTCTACTACAAGCTTCACATCATCAGTTGTAAAGACTAAAGCCTTTCGTCAGTAAGCTTACAAGGCTGGGTGTGTAATTTCTTACCATTTTAGTTGTTGTTTCAAGTGAATTAATTTACTGTAAGAAAAAAGCTCATTAAAAATTATACCTGAAACAGAAGGAAATATTTTAGCAACAACCATCATATTTTCTTCAGAAATAAATCTTACTTCATGTTAATTACTTTTCATTCTATGTTGCCCAGTCAGTGAGCAATTCTTTTGATGACATCTTATGTACAATTTATTGATGATTGGTGTTGATGCATTGAATTTTCATTCAGTGAAATTTTTTGCTGAGAAAGGTAAGAGTAAACTTAAAATTCTTGTTGTTAACCTATTTTTTTGGTTAACCAGAGCCTTTGCTAACCAATGTTCTATTGTATATGCATTTTTAGGGGTGTCCCTTATTACCCCGGGGCCGGGGCCCGGGCCCGGGCTGCCTACCCTGTTGCCTGTTTGACGGCAGGCCTATAATATTGATAGTAAGCCCTATTAGCCAATGGCAAAAATCATTAGCCTGGTAACTAACAGTCGAACACATACTGACCTGTCACCTGTGACCATGAGTCAGGCTGTCAGCGTGATGCTACCGGCTCCGGCTACATACAAAATTTGTCCATTTAAAATTAGTATGTTGTGCAAAACTTTTTGAGGCAGCCTCAGAGGCTCAGACAGGATAGATTTCATTTTTAGACCTAAATCCTAATATTAGCTATTTAGCTTAAACTTTCCTCACCTGAATCATTCATTTTAAATATTTTGTGTGACGGTCCAGCTTCACAGGCGCTCCAATAATATCCTTGTCCCCACACCAAACATCCCTGTCTCTTGCTTCTACTCCAAGAGACCGTGGCATGAGTCAAAATCTACTCGAAATCGGCAAGTCCCAAGACCGTGTCTCCAGTCCAGTGAGTCCACCAGGCATGAATTGGGGAATAACCAACGTAAAAAAACACCATCAAAGTCAGTATTAAGAGCTTAAAGGTATAAGAATAGAATTGTTCGGTAATTTTTGAAGATCTGTACTTCACTCTAAACTGCGATTCCTCCCCAAGACTAAGATCGTTGATCTACAAATGACACAAACCTGAAACCACAGATACCTCTGAAGATTGCCAATGCACTAATGCCGTAGCACAGCACAGTCATGACTCATGACACCGACGCATCCAGATGCTGTTCGTTCAAACTCGTATCAAACGCGTTAGAACGAAGAATCCTATATGAATGAAATTGTGTTTCGTATGGAGCTTACTGTATTTTATTCAATGCAAAATTATTGACGAGCGAAAACTAATTTTTATTGGAACAAATCTCATTATTTTTCTTGATTTTGAGAATTCACTATAATTAGTAGTAGGCAGGGTGGCCCAGTGGTTAAAGTTCAGAGTACCAAGATTGGCGCAGAGAAGCGCGGGTTCGATCCCAGCTCTGTGCGCCAGTTTCTGGTCAGAATCGGCAAGGAGGCCGGGCGGTTAAGCACAGCAGAATTGTAGCAGTGAGTTGNTTCAAGACCGCAAAATGCTGTGAATGTTCTGCGATGTTAAGAATCGGCGACAGGCCTACGGCCTAATAACGCTGAAACCGCTATTATTATTATTATTATTAATTAAATTTTATACACGTACAATCAGCAAATTTTCTGGTATAAAATGAATCCCTAAGCTTGAAGCCACACTTTTTTAGCGCATTTTCTCATTTATGGAAAAAATGCACTATTGTACTCGCGGGTGCGCAGCCGTAGATCAGCAAATTAACGCTCAATCAGCCCTGGAGCCAACATCAACCATCTAAATGCTATAGATATTGTCATCCTGGCACCTAAGCAGCAGTAGTCAATTGAACTATCTCACCACACGAACTTTAAACCAACACTGCTTCAGCACACAAGCTGCTACTCCACATAGTTAACGGTCAATACGTTGTTCTCCAATGCTCAATCGACAATTCTACGGACCCGCCTGCGGACTCGCGCAACTGGGCCACTCATAACTCCTTAAATACTTAACGGATCGGTATGAATTTTGGAATATGAGTATTAATTATCGATACGCTGCCGCAGGAATTATTACAGATTTTTACATGAATTATTTTTTAATTAAAACCAATAAACGTATTTTTTAAGCAACTGGGCCACTCATAATTCCTTCAATACTTAACGGATCTGCATGAATCTTGGAATGTGAGTAGTAATTATCAATACGCTGCCGCAGGAATTATTACAGATTTTTACATGAATTATTTTTTAATTAGAAGCAATAAACGCATTTTTTATGCAACTGGGCCACTCATAATTCCTACAATACTTAACGGATCTGTGTGAATTTTGGAATGTGAGTATTAATTATTGATACGCTGCCGCAGGAATTATTACAGATTTTTACATGACTCATTATTAGGTTAGGTTAGGTTAGGTTCGGTCAAGTTAAGTTAGGTTAGGAAATAATTCATGCAAAAATCTGTAATAATTCCTGCGGCAGCGTATCGATAATTAATACTCACATTACAAAATTCATGCAGATCCGTTAAGTATTGAAGGAATAATGAGTGGGTGGCCCAGTTGCTTAAAAAATACGTTTATTGGTTTAATTAAACAATAATTCATGTAAAAATCTGTAAAAATTCCTGCGGCAGCGTATCGATAATTAATACTCATATTCCAAAATTCATACAGATCCGTTAAGTATTTAAGGAATTATGAGTGGCCCAGTTGCGCGAGTCCGTAGAATTGTCGATTGAGTAATGCTTTATAAACCATACCATGACTTCTTTCACATGCTGTTATCCTAAGTGTCCGCTGACCACACTGCATTGCCGCAAATGTGAACTGTACCAAACGGTAATGCGTCATCACCTTACTCCGCAAGACGTGAACCCCGCGTCACTGTTTCCCTGCCTTACTATCCCCCAGCATCTTCTTCCCCCACACTTACCCCGACTCTCCACCATTATCGCATGGCTTACTGGAGGCTTTTCCCGCAGACCTTTGATGCTTATCCGAATTAGGTTAGGTTAGGTTACAACTCGTATAGATCCTCTTTTCATAGCGTAATGCAGTCTAGTGAGCAGAAACTAAGAAAAGCTGTCCGGCAGTCGGTGAAAAAAGGCGGGGAGACGGGGTAAGCGTGGAGGTAGAGTTATGCTGGGGGAAAACAGCTGCGACGAACGGACGGCTGGAGTGCTGGCTGTGTATCAACAGCGGTATGGCGTAGGGAGTTGCTTACCGAAAATCGTGAGGAGGTTAGACGGCATGGGATAGAGCTGTGGGCGGTTTTAAATACGGCGTAGAGCGATTGTATTGGTGGCTTACTTCTCATTAGCTCGCTGGTTAATTTAAATGAAGGGGATTTGTACCTTTGGCTTTTAACATATAATCCCTTAGTCTGCTCTGCCTTTAGCAGGCTTACGCACAAACGGAGGATGAAAAATATGCTGGTCTTGGGCAATGCTGGCCTCTGGCATGCATCCCGTACTCGCCATGTCTGTCTGTCCGTCCGTCCGTCCGTGACCTCAAGTTTTCGTCGACGAGAAAATGCGTTCTTTGTCACTCACTGCAGTGAGTACCGAGTTATATATTTTTTATTGGCAACACAGTTTGTTGCTTGTGCCAATTGAATGAACCTCATTTTAGATTGCCAAGACGGGTAGTTTTCGGGTTATTTCTTCATTTAGTATATCTAAACATGGCAGATATTTGCCACAACAAACATTAATTGAGATTTACACATCTAAAAGCTTCATTATATTGACAATTGCCTAATGCTTTGAAAAATAAAGGTGAAAGATTAACAATTAAATATCTTTCTCTGGTTCTAAAATGAGCTCAGAATGTCGTGTCTCAAGTAAACAAACCAGTTACTCTGCCTTGCAATTAGAAAGACCACATTGACCAGTCGAGAGTTCAATTACTGTTATGATATTGTTGTCCTTGTTCATGTATCTACGACTGAAAAATGCATTGCAATTAATGAATTGCTCACTAAATTCACCAAGTTCACTCTATATATGAGGAGTGATGTCTTACACCTCACAGTCGGTCATTACTATCTCACAAGTGATCGACAACAGCTTATTCCAACAAGTTTGTACGAGACGGACACTTAGTTGGCGTTTGTTATCGAACTCAACAAGGTAAAATGCGTAGTATATGTATGCCAACGAAAATACTTATATGATATAATACTTCCAGAACTAATGTGGAATAACAGTGGCACAGTTTAGATCATTTAATAAAGTATCCTTTGTGACAAACGACATTGCTAATGATATAATACTTCATTACCACTAAGCGAAGATGAAGCTAATGTTAAATCCGATTCACGAGACTTCTTAGTAGAATATCGATCTAAAGGGAAATCTGCAGCTGCAGTATCACATGCAGCATATCACAATTAATCATTAGGAAAAATAAGCCAAACGTAGTACCGGGATATTACCAACACAAAGATATAATCATGAACTGTCGCGGGAAAAACTGGCATATTATTAAAGTTGAAAAATTTCAAAAGCCTTAGCCTTGCATGGCATTCGATTCTACCAAAAGAAGGAGTAAGAATCAAAATCATGAAACGAGATACCTTCCGCGTGCAGACCAAGAGAAAAATTGGAAAATTGTATGAACAACATCGTTGGATAATTGCACTGCGACTCCGATGAAAGGGAAGAAGCAAGAAAACAAGGCCTCCAAGATCCCCCAACATCAACGTATGGAACAAAAAGTCACTATCGAGCCCATTGAGGAGTTAAAGTTCAAATATTTTTGTACAAGAAAGCTTCAAGAATATCACTGCGGCCAGGCATGGGCGGTCGCTCCATCCATTTCAGACGCCACGCTGTTGTCAGGGCGAAGACGATGACTACCTCCGCCAATAATAGCGCCACAATCAGGACACACGCCTGTCTCCATTGCGCCACCACACTCGGTAATGCAGTAAATGTGCCCATTGGGGCACTTGTACCACGCACCCTTCGTGACGTTATACATTGCCTTCAAAACTAGAAGTCTCTCTTCGTTTGAGATGCCCAGGCCACCAATGAAAGTCTCACAAATCTTTAGAAGCGCTTTCACGTCTCTTTCCACTTGCGTTGTGAAGACGCGGGTTGGCTCCATGAGTGCGTCGATTTCTCGCACAGTCTCCAAGAACCGATCGTTGTGACCACGAGTTCGGACGCTCTTCATGATCGATACGTAGCGAATGCGCTGAAGTTCGCAGTGCACCTCCTCCATGAACTGACTCACCACGCTTACATTCTGCCATGGAGAAGTCATCGTCAGGAAACGCAAGTAAAACTTGAAATTTTTTTTCGAATAAAATAGGACTTGCTTTGTTCGAGCACAGAAAAAATGAACATGAAATACAATTTCTAATGATTGAAAGTTCCGGTGTGCGATGATCAAATCGCAGCGTTTCAAGAAGTAAGTAAATTAGACAGTTCTGAATACTTCCAGGAAAGAAGACAAAACCATACATATCAGAGTGAACGCTTTAGCTTCCATTTCGTGGTCGAAATAATTATATAAATTTTTCTTCTTCCAACGTCGGGTTACGAACGCAACTAAAAACCTTGCGCGAACAAACAAAACTAAATTTTAGTTTTACAAAAATAATGACAAAATATTTACTTACTAATTAAACGTCCTACATGAATTCAATTAACAAGACCGCATTGCACAGCGTTGGTCGCTGAGTTATCTTCTGGATGAAAATTACATTCATGTAGTAAACATTCCGAAACAACGGAGCCACGCTACTACGATGATACTTTGATAAATTAACATTTAAACCCGGAACCATAAATGGTAAAACACAAACTTCTCACCACGAATTAAACTTAATATTTGCGAGTCGCTCTAAACAAGCACGTAATTTCGCATACAAAGAAAAGGGGATTCGGTTCGAACACACTGCAATGACGTTTAATTCATATCAGAAGCACGGTTATTGGATCCGTCAAGCTGCCTGTCATGTCCACATTGACGGTACCATAGCTTAGTTTACACCTCGCGCTCATTCCATTTCAGTAGCAAGAGTATTGGATCCGTGCAGCTGCAAGTGATGTCCACATTGACGGCATCACGGTTTAGTTTACACCTCGCGCTCACTCCATTTCAGTAGCAAGATTATTGGATCCGTGCAGCTGCAAGTGATGCCCACATTGACGGCACCATAGCAAAGTTTACACATCGCGCTCATTCCATTCCAGTAGCAAGGGTATTTGCCGATGGCGTAGACGTGACCGCGAGGACACTTGTACCAGTGGCCAGATCCAGCAAAATTGAGGGCTTGCTTTATTTGCATTCGTTCCTGCGGTGATATCCCCAGTCCTGAGCAGTATTTCTGACACTCCTTCAACAGCTCCTGTACTTGGTCGTCCATTTGCTTGGTAAAGACGTCGCGCGGCGCCATGAGACGAGCAATGCGCGTCAATGCCACTGCAGCTTCTGGAGATCCCCTCGTTCTGGCAGTGATTTTGAAGACCGCGTTGGAGGTGGCAATGCGTGATAACTCGCACGCTGCTTCGTTCGAAAACTGATCCGACACACAAACTCCCTACGGGAATGAAAAGATCATTTCCTAAGGGAAGCACTACGCAAACAAAGCTATGTTTCTACACACCAGAAAAACGTAGAATTTACGTTCAATAGAGAAAGACAGCAACTGATAACCACTGACACGGTAACGATGACTAATTACTACTCATGAGAAGACATATGAAATTACATACCAACGCAATTTGTGGCACTGACATATAAGCGTGTCAGCCACTGACTCGCTCCATAATACTGCTCATGATGGAGCGAGTCATACTGCTTCATCACGCTGAATCGCCGGCACATCTCCTGACTCCCACCCACCTGACTCATGACTCGCTCCATCACACTGCACCGCCGTCACGTCTATTGGCCCTCACTCACTGACTCATGACTCGCTCCATCACACTGCACCGCCGGCACGTCTATTGACCCTCACTCACCTGACTCATGACTCGCTCCATCACACTGCACCGCCGGCACGTCTACTGACCCTCACTCACCTGACTCATGACTCGTTCCATCACACTGCACCGCCGTCACGTCTACTGACCCTCACTCACCTGACTCATGACTTGCTCCATAACGCGCTCCAGGTCTTTTCTATGCGACCTGTCAAGCTCATCGTGGATCTTCTTGGCCATGATGACCACATCCGCTTGGAAATTCAACAGATGTAGCTGTGCAGCATCCAACTTGAATTCTTTCGGGCGAGCTTTCGGCTGGAATTAAAAAGTTTGAAAATCTTTTTCTAATTCAAAAATACACCTCAAGAGATTTCACGCGCAAGGGCTGCATTGACCATATTTTTCCAACAATAGCTCGTAAAATTTGAAACATTCAAATCTAATTTTAAGGAATTTAGAAAAATGGATTAAATTCGTACGGCGCTTCCAATTGCTGAAAACCAATAAAAAAACGTACTCCCTTGAGTTTAGAAGATTGCAGCGCGTTCATGTAGTTGAAGATGGTCTTGCGCATTTGACTCTTGGTGATGCAATCCAGGAAAAACAGGGAATTGTCCAGTTCAAGACCAGGCCGTCCCGCGTCATTGACCATGTTTTCTGCTGCAGAGAAAATGCACCGATAATGAACGTGAAAGGTGAGTAAAAATTTTTTGCAATTAATTAAAAATATGACATCATTTCTGGTATACTAGTAGCATGCTTTGTTGTGAGACCAGAAACATGACAGCAATTTACTCGAAAAGTACCACACGTACGAAATGAAAAACAGTGAAAACTAGATATGGTTGAATCACTTGGGTATCGTTATGAAGTGTTTGACTAACTTGAGAATTTGTCCACGATCTGTTTCAAGGTAGGAACTTGCTGGCCCCTATGTTTGAAGAGCACAGTTTGCACATCCTTATAAGTCTCGAGGATGAGAGCGTTGAAACGACGGTTGTTGTAGATGGGCGTCTTGCAACGCGGGCATTGCTTCATCTGTACGCTATTGTCGGCCTTGTGCTTGAGCCAGCCAGAGAGGCCATCGTGTTCAATGGTGTGACCACAGTCTTGCAGCAGCACGAACCTGACACGAGATCATCATTACGTAGGGTGATGAACACGTTAAGTAAATACTTATAATCATTGCGGAAAATAGTATAGTAGCAGCCTAAATTCTAGGAGCAGCACGAACCTGATACGAGATCATCATTACGTAGGGTGACGAACAGGTCAATAATTAAAGACTACTCATTATGAATAATCATATAATTGCAGCCCACTGTCTCTTAGCTGCACGGACATGACAGATCATCTTTACGTAGGGTGAAGAGCAGGATCTCATGTAAAGACTAATAATAATTATGGACAATAGCACATTGCAGCCCCTAGCCTATTAGCAATACGAACCTAGCATTAGATCATCATAACTTAGGGTGAAGAACAGGAACTTAAGTAAGCACTCATAATCCAAGCGGGCAATAGTGTGAGTAAACTGGTATTAGGAAGATTTATGATACTTTCGCATTCATACTTAAACGATGAACGAGGGGAGAGTCAATTCTACTGTGATATAACCTGCAGCTGAAAAACGAAGAATCAAAACCTCACGAGATCATCCGTTATGATGAAAAATTTAGCTCGTAGCAAGAAAAACTGCTAGCAACGTTTCACTAACCGGGAGTCTGGATCCTTTTCGTTGCAGACGAGTTCGAATTCCGTAAGCTTGTCGAAGTTACATTCGCGGCACAGCGGAGGGCAGGGGTCTCCACAGAGACCCACGCAAGGGTGGCCACATTTGAGTGTTTTGGGACACGGTTCCTCGCAGGGCTTCTGGTCGCAGGCCTCACCGCACTTCTTCGAGCACCGCACCGCCTGGTGCTCGCACTTGCTGCTGCAGGGCTCCTGTGGGCAGAGCAATCAATACAAAGCCAAACCCAACGCATTCTAAGAAAATCGCAGCAAGATTCATCAAGAATTTCTTAGTCACATTACTACACGGCCCTTATATGTTATGGGCTTCTCGTGTAAAATGGGAGAAATCGACAGAGGTAGGACACTGTCTGTCGCCGAAATTTCAAACAACTGCTATTTCTCAGTTTTTAGAGTTAACAATGGCATGAAAAATCTTGTTTAATTAGAACTTAGGTCTGTGAGGTGTTGTCGAGAATGTCATTCATTTTTTGTTAGTGGGCTGCAGAGAAAAGACTGGCTTAGACCTTGAGCAAACTCGTAGCCTCACTACGAAAGTAAAATCCGTTGCAGTCTTGATTTGAGATTCGTTACAATTAATTTATTCATTATTTCAATACCTATTTATGTCAAGATAACATCCGATGTTTCATCTGATGCATCCTGGTATTTGAGAATAAAGTATAAAATACCAAGGAGCATCATAAAGAAAAAGACTCCTTCATGCACGCGTATTCAATAATATGCTCCTGCAATAAATGCAAAAAATAGCGCTTCTGAAAAATTAGCAGTCCTCAATAACTACTTGATGCGTTGGTTGACTGAAAAAAAAAAAACAAAATAAGTTGCACATTACCTGGCACGGAGTGCAAGGAGCGCCACAAATTTTATCGCAGCGGCTGTGGGAGCATTTCCAGCGACACTTCTCCTGGCAAGGCGGACATGCGGCGCTGCAGGGCGACTTGCACCTGCGAACATACCAACACTTGATGAATATCGCAGTGATGTGCAGAGAACGTAGAATCAAATTAATAGTTTAAACTAATCAATAAGTGGCGACTTACACCTGCAAACATAGCAACACTTGATGAA
>NW_025938634.1:0-14663 GCF_000764305.2 Hyalella azteca | reverse complement strand
AATATCTTCCTTCATGAAGATATTTGCTTTTAAATTCATCGTGAATTTGTGATTTAAATGGACTGTTGTTAATAAGAAATCACGAGAACATTTTCGGTACATTTTAATCTCCTACTTTTGGGTTATGATGAATGTTATATGGGTTATGTTTGTTTGCTATTTCGGATACTGTCTTGTTCGATCTGATCTCGGAGAGCTTGATGAATGCGGCCATTCATTGGCTTACATTACCTTACCCGCCTTACAAGTTACAAATGTATTCAGATTTTTTTTGTAGTCCATGAATAAAATGACCTTTAGGCCTTAGGCTCGGGGATTAAATTTCGAGTACCAGATTTTTATTCCTTTCGAGTCGAATTCCACTGCCACATTTGTCTGGTTGTTGTGCCATGTTACGGTTGTGTTCTAGTAGGTTGTTCGCTGCAGTAGCGAAGTGTGCAAATAAAATTTCTCTCAGAGAATTCGGTTATCTCCAGAGCCCCGTGTCCAGAACGAGGACAGCCCACATGATTTAAATCAATTGCACTTCAGCTGAGGCCAAGGTTTTGAAATGCATGAACTTAATGCTATCTATACAACGTCGAGATGTGATGACAAGATTTGGGGTCAAGTGTGCTGCCGCTTCAGTGAATTTATTGAATGTGTATTCGTGTTGTAAACGAACTTCGAGGAAGGAACCGCGCGATTTTGCGTGAAAAACCTGGAGGTGGCGAGAATAGATTACCCAATGGATAAAATGTTAATCCGTGTTCTCGGGAAAAAAAGATCTTTATAATTGAATATTCGCTGTGAAGTTGATTTCATTAGTCATAATCTCACTTGAGGTTAGGTCGGTCGTCTATTTCCCAGCAATCTCTGTGGTTTTATACGGTAGTTTCAATAACTCTTCATGTTTTCTAAAGCTTCTGTTGCGCGTGACTTTTCGAGAGTTCGCGAGCTGCAATCATGATTAGCTTTCCTTACCGACGCATGTTGGACGTGTCTGGAATCCTTCTTTTTACTTTCCATGCACTTCTTTTTTACTTTTCTTTATTTTATTTTCCTTTCCATACTGTTCCATATTTTATTTTCTGATATTCTCATACTAAAATATACTTTTTTTCCGGTGGAGTTTACGGTACAAAATTACGTAACTGTTTACGTCTGTCAATCACACGGTAATTACTTGGTGCCATGATCAATATCTTGTTTCCCTCAAAATTTGAGTTTTAGTAAATTAATCATTATATTTGACGTTGTCAAGAGCACGTGTCACCCTTGTTGTAGATATTGTTAATATAGTATGGAGTTAGTTTTATGCTCGGAATTTTAATATCTTTGAAAAGGGGAGCTATCGATCTGAAAAGAAGCGTCAGTTCTTGCAAAGAAGAAATTTGGAGACGATGAAAATAGTGTTGATAGCTTTTCTATGTGCTCGATTTATTTGGTTACCGTCGAGATTAAATTATAATACTCTCTGTTATTTGGATCATAACTCTGATATTAACTTTAATCAGAACTTTAATATGAACTTTAATCAGAATTTTAACATGAACTTTAATCAGAATTATAATTTGAGCTTTACTTTTAAATTTAATCACAAAATTAATAAGATTAAGCTTTGGAATCTTGAGCGATTTGATTAATTCCGTAATAAAAAAGTTAGTTGTAATTTTCTGTGTCATGTTCTTCTTCGTTTGTCCGTCCGAAGTTGAAGCAGCTGACCGTCTTCGTTACTCAATATGTCCCGCTAGAATAATTTTCATGATAATATTTCTGTTTGTAGATGGTTTACGAAGTTGGTGCGGGCCAGTTAACGGTTCATCAATTGGGATCCGAGCTTGTGACCTTCATTCCTGTAATTTTCTGATAGAGACTTAGGCCTTTTTCGCTTTTCCGTGAAGCCTTTGCAAAGGCCAAAAAACCTTTCTCAGTGACAGCGTTTCAAAATCATGAAACCCATGAATTTTGTGTAGTGGATGACTAATTTGAATTAATATTATTAATATGATAATGAAATTATTGTTCAACACATTACTATTGTTTGAAACAATTTCCACACATTTTCTACGTTACAATTCAAGTTCATTAAAGGCCATGATTTTTGAGTAGATGATGACTCATTTGAATTAAAATTATTATTACTATAATGAAATTATTGATCTTTACATTACTATTGTTTGAAACAATTTTCATACATTTTCCACGTCAAAATTATCGTGTGCGTTTCAGAGTAAAGGAAGTCCAAACACGTTACTTGGTCTTATTTTGATCGGAACACGATTTGCCACGGCGTGTAAACTCACATGTAAACATGATACAACATTATGAGACCGTTATACAAGTTATGGCTCCGTAGGGTGGAGGAAGGACGTTTGTATGTTTGAGGTTATGCAATGTGAGGCCTGTAGTTCATTTTTTCCATTGATTGTTGCGCCTAATTGGCATGGTTTCGAAATACCGTGCCTTGCCGAGCATTTCAGTGTGTTCGATTTTATGTAATTGTTATTTATTTTGATGGTGTAGTCAGTTTATTCAGGAAGGTGTAGTCGATTTCTTCTTTTAATGCAGTTTTTCAATATTTGAATTGGTTGAGTCTACCGGCTGGTGATGATTCAGATTGGCTCTGTTAACATTTCTGTTTGCGGTGACGCTTTTTTTGTTTTTCAGCGCCTCTGATAAGCAACAACGCGTTTGCTGTGCATCGAAGTTAAGTTCTAAATTGGATTTACGTTACAAGTCAAAATTTTCGCTGTATAAAATTTTTCGGAATTATTATTATTAATTGAGAGTATCATTTTCAATACCTCTTCGAGAAACTCAATTGGTCTCCACCTTGAGGCTTTACATTTCATGATGTCATTTTAATAGTGATGAAGTGAAAAAATTTTCATTTTCAATGCATTTTTCACATTGATATGGTATAAACTCTTGATCGCAGCCTAATATTCGAGTTACATGACATCTCAATTACAGTGAAGAATTGTTGCCTGAAATTTTGAGAAATAATTTATAAATATTGTTCATATAATTCTAATTTTTACTTGAGTAAATCGGGAGCAGATTCCCTTATATCGGGTATCTGCTTCATCTTAAAACAATTTGATCGAGAATTATATAATTAGTGTAAAATTCGAGGACCTTCTCAAATGTATATATGAATGATTTTTGTTTCTATTGTGACATTGTGGATACTCATTGATCCTTCATTTTGATTTTCTAGAAGCTTGTTATGTGTCTTCTCTCTCAATTAAATCACATTCGACTGTTGTTGTCCAACTCACTATTTGGATTCTTATAATCCCTTGATTGTTAGTTTCATTGGGCTTATCGCATACTCATTATTGAGTGCATGCATTCGTCAATTTTCGTGGTTCGTATTCATCAAGTTTTTGATCCCACGAGATTGTAGTTTCATGTGGCTTATCACATACTCATTATTGAGTGCATGCATTCGTAAATTTTCGTGGTTCGTATTCATCAAGTTTTTGATCCCATGAGATTGTTAATTTCATGTGGCTTATGACATACTCATTATTGAGTGCAGGCATTCGTCAATTTTCGTGGTGCGTGTTGCTCAAGTTTTTGATCCCACGAGAGTGACTTGACGTGGAACTCGTCTGTAAGATGTCGTCACGATCTCGAACTCTTCGTCTTCTATTATAGCCTCTTGCTTGCGACCAAATAGCTTTTCCATGCTCAGTATGGAGATATGCAGGGAATGTTTTTTAGACATTATTCGCCATAGGGAAATGTTGGCTCTCTTTTCGTTTGATTCGTGATAAGAGATCCTGCAATATTTTCTCAATGATTTCGTTGAATATTTTTTCCCAGTTTTGGGTTTGTTTGATTTGGGTTGTGCGTTTTTACTGCATTAAAGATATGTATATATTTTTTTCAACAAGATCAAACATTTAATGCATCAAACATGCCATTAAAACTTAATTTAATACATTTCAAGCTTGTCAGCCGTTCAAATAATGACATATCTTTCTCCTTCAACATTTGACTTGGACATTCGATCAGCCAGCAAGCAATCAATAGCTGTAACCTGCAGCCCGATTTTTTTGGTTCCGGCTGCGATCTTCAGTTCCTTATTTGCTCAAACCCTTCGCAAATTCTCGAGCAGCAAGGTTAAGTAGTCGCAATAATTATCATTAATGTTTTACATTACGGGAACAATGTCAAGCGGCTCATTAGACAAGATCTAGAATGGTTTATTTATTAGTTGTCGACAGGCAAGGTCAGTGGCAGCAAAAGTTATCATAACCTTGCCCGGCTGCGCTATTCGTGTTGACGTAACACTTGCTTGGTTATGTCTCTTATTAGCATCGCTATCATTCCTTAACTGACGTCGTAAACATTGCTACCAAGTTCAATGCGCCAACAAACCTTGCCATCGAATTCAGCTCCTCAAATTAAGTGGTCCAGTGACCCGGCCCTGCCTTACGAAATTCAATTATTAAAAACTTGAAAGCAAAGAAAACTCCACAAAAATTCATAGTGTCTTTGAAGAAAACGTTTTCTTTTAAGATACTACGAATTTTTGTGGAGTTTTCTTTGCTTTTAAGTTTTTGGTGAATTTGCGATTCAAGCAAGCAAACGGGTGATATTATTACTTATATAAGTTCAATTATGCAGCGTTTTTTCACTGCTGCTGCTGATGTCTATCTTGGCTTGTTTATTGAAGTTATCGCAATCGTATTGGGCAAATTGAAGCCTGCATCAAAGTTGAACTTCAAAATTGTTTTATGCTATGAAGAAATTGACATTGCATGATAAGTGAGATTGATTGTGAAATCAACTCTCATGGCTGCATAATAATTTTTGAATAAACCCCTCTCATTATAGATTAATAAAATTTCATTATAAAACTTCGTTTTACTATGCATTTTCCCTCCTATTTTACAGCGATTTCCGCACATTTGTTTGAGTTTGCAGATCAACGCTTCAATGGCAAGTTCATTATAAAATGTGTTGCGATAAAAAGTGTTGTAGTAAGGAAATGATTGTCCAATTTATAGGTATTGTGTTCTGGTAAGTGAGAATATTTTACAGTGCAGAAATTTTTAACAAAGCCAGAAATCCTGACTAACAATCGAAAAGTGCTGCTTCATTTTCATTTGCTTCAATTGAACTCGGGTTGACAGTTCATGTGCTGATTCATTAATAATTATCAGTAGCGTCCTATTTAGTTTTGTTTACAATTCCTGATGTGAGGCATTTAAATTCTGATTGATTATTGCGGTTCAACAAATGTCTCCTAAGAAACCAGCACTTGTGAATGAAGGTGTAGATTAGGTTAACTAAGAATGCATGGAAATTTTGTTCTATTTAATTTAATTTAATAATTTATTTCTCTGCCTGTTTATCGTAGAGCTGCATTTCATGAGCAATGAAATGTGGGTTTGCAAGTTTCTAGATTCTGATTCTCACTGAAATGAACGAATGTTGGGCAAGTATGGATTTTCTTTTAATAATACATCTCAATTCTGATATTTTTTCTGATTTTTTTTCTTCTAAATAAAATAATACGTCCCAATTGCAGCTTATCTCTGCAATTTATGTGCCAAAGACGGTATTTACAGTGGGGGGAAATAAATATTCGTACACTTGAAAAATCGTATTTTAATGTATGTAAGTACACAAACTTAACAGGAAAAGTGATTTAAATTATGTATAGAGACGCATAGTATTCAAAAATACTATCAAAAGAAATTAAATCTCAATGCAACAAAAAACAATGTCCAGCCGTACCAAAAGACGGTATTTAGATGGATATTTACCAGCCGTACCAAAAGACGGCATTTAGATGGATATTTACCAGCCGTACCAAAAACGGTTTTAGATGGATATTTGCCAGCCGTACCAAAAGACGGCATTTAGATGGATATTTCCCAGTCGTACCAAAGACAGTATTTAGATGGATATTTCCCAGTCGTACCAAAGACAGTATTTAGATGGATATTTACCAGTCGTACCAAAGACAGTATTTAGATGGATATTTACCAGTCGTACCAAAAGACGGTATTTAGATGGATATTTACCAGTAGTACCAAAAGACGGTATTTAGATGGATATTTACCAGTAGTACCAAAAGACAGTATTTAGATGGATATTTACCACTAGTACCAAAAGACGGTATTTAGATGGATATTTACCAGTCGTACCAAAAGACGGTATTTAGATGGATATTAACCAGTAGTACCAAAGACAGTATTTAGATGGATATTTACCAGTCGTAGAATGTGTTGGGGCAGTCGTTGAGTTGTTTATAGCTGTGTTTGCTTGGAGTTGTCTAGCCTGGGATTTAAGTCAACTACACGCTGCCAGTGTCTCGTAAATTCATCAACTTATTACGTTCCTGACGATGAAAACACCCGCCCTTGTAGGGTCTAGCCTCGTGATGAACCAAGATACTTGTGATGAGAATCTATGAGACGTTCAAGATGATACACGTAGTCGGGATATATAAAATCGTGTTCACTTTAAGAAAAGGCGCAGAGAATCTTCTTGTTACAATATTTTTTATGTCGTAATTTTTGAACGTTTTCTAAAGGTATAACTCGCGAAATGATTGTTGTTAGTTTAATCATATCTGGTTAATTTAGAATACCAATTGCATCAGTTGAATGTATCACTTACTGTAATAGCTCGCGATAACTTTAAACTCTGTGTTGTTCAACTATATTCAGTCTCTATCCGATACATTGAACGTTTCAATAACGCTTGCTCCGTTGGCTCGTCCAACTGAATTTTCGCGTGAATTCTTCATCATGCATCGTTTTTTTAACTTTCTACAGCAATTCATAATCGAAAAAAAACAATAAGAAAATTGTTAATAAAAAGTACGCTCTGGTCTTCAATCAAACCTGTATACAATACAGCGTGGTGAACGATTAGGACGTTACTTGAGAGTCGCCTGTCGCGAATGTTCTTAATTCGTACAGGCTTGTATCTTTGATGCGCTGCCTATACATCGGTCGTTCTGTTATGCCTCTCAGTTACCTCGTACATTACTTATCTTCGTATTTTTAACTGCAAACGAACGAGAATAATTTATTAACTTTACCTCGAATTTCATTAAATTCACTCCTCCATGCTATTTTTTTGGGAAAAACACTACTTTTTCGATTTTTAAATTGAGACCATTCAAATAGTTTTCTCGTCTCGGAATGCACGATAATTACTATAGACTAGGAGTAGGAATAATAGTTATCGTGGCTCCAGGTAGCCGCCAGAATTAAATGCTATGGGATATGATCGACGCTCCTATATAGGAGCATCGCACAGCTCACGCTGGGCGTGTGGGGTTGAAAGGTTATTTATGTCCTCTGGAAGACACCTTGCTTTTAAGGGGAGCGTCTGGGGTAAAATTTATCTCGGCTATTCACAGACGGATCACTCTGAAACTTGGTACACATATGTAAAACAGAATTCTAAAACATTTTGGTTCGTGTGAATTTTTCGAAAAAAATGAAAGAAAACGTGAAATTATTAGAAAACGGCCAAAAAAGGGGGTTACGTACAGAGATGATTTTGGTACCGTTGGATAGAGCAGAATGTCAGCTTTAAGATGAGACTAAAAACCGGAAAAGCCAAAATTCAAAATTTTACCACATTACGCTCCTTATTCTCACCTAATTCATAATAAGTATTCATTTCTTGTGTGCACTGTGCATTAACAATATTTTTTGAGGTTTAAGCGAATTTAGTGTAGAGATTTACGTTAATTACCTGATACTGTCAACAAATATCAAGCACTTGAGCTCATTGCCTCATGTTTTTTTTATTGTTTGATGTCCTGAAAATGAATACGATGGCCGACAATTCGGGTCTTAAACGCCTTATTTTTCAACTCTATTACGGTATTGAATTACGCGTCTTAGATTCTAGTGAGAAATTTGTTATAACCTGCCTGCATGGTGGCAGTGAGCTTTACGTTCGCTTGCTTACCAATGTCTCCCGCGGAGCTTAGGATCACAAGCTGTATTTAATTGAGTGCCATGGGTTACAGGCTGTGCGCGGCTATTGCTTGCGTGATCGAGCCGACATTTTCCTTCGAATGCGTGGTCAGTTAACAGACTCTGCAATGAGGTGCTACGTACTTCATACTCAACATAAACTTTTCAAAAGCCTATTATTATTAAAAAATAATAATTTGGCTTCTAACTATTTTATTATTAATAAAGATATTAATATTACATTATTAATATTAAAAGCCTATCAATTATGTGTTCCACTAGTTTGAAGTAGCTACTAGACTTCCACCGGGTTCGATAAGGAGCTATATGACTTATAATGTTAGAAATAACAGTGAAAAAACGGTCCCACTGGCGTTCTAGTGGCCGGTCGCCCCGTGAAAATAAACTGTTTCATCGTTTTATCAGATGTTTTACGGATTTTTGGTGTTTAATTAGAATAAAAACGTCGGCACGGTGTTTCTTTTCACGTGCCGACCGGCCACTGAGACGCCGGTAATACCGTTAACGGGAATTTTTCTAACAGTGATAGGATAATTGATTAAAGCAAATGACTATCCAGTGAAATAATGGAATTCATCGAGCTTTCTCTTTTTTGTATGTCGAGGCTTCCACTAAATTATATAAAACACAAGGATTTATAAGAGCTGATTTATGTCATTTGTAATGATTTTACGTCCTGTTGATCATCCGTGACTTGCTCAAGAACTTTATTAAATTATTCGGCTAGTGATAATAGAAGCCATTGATCGACCATAAATAGTTAATCGTATTAGCATTTGAGAAGACCATTTATGTTGCGATTTATTTTTCCTCTGATGTATCAGTGGTAACTTCACCGGTGAATTACTCAAATAAGTCAACAATATACATGACCGTGTTTTCCCGTGCCCTGACAGTAGCCTAACACGTGAGGGTAAATGAATATTATGAGATACATGACATAACAAGTGTGCACTCTCTTTATGTGTTCATTGGAAATGATCATGAAATTATAAATATTTCTTGTGACGTCAGCCGTAAATATTTCTTATGAACGCGCGTGAACTGTTGATATTTTCGAGCTACGTTGCTAGTTAGAATAGAAAGAAATGTCAGATGCATTGTTAAAAATAGGCTTTGCCTATTCTTCGCCCCCATATCCATTATACTTGCTTTACCTAGCCTAATCTCATACTGCACATCCCTATTCGGAGTCAAACCTGCTCAAAGTTGACATATTAATTTGAATATCAACGTATATAATGCGTTGAAATCTTACCGCCAGTAGCGTTCACCTTTTATAGACTAAAATTATTTTTGCTAATATTGTGATCTTCTGTAATATTTTGAAGCTCCAGCAACTGTTTATTACTTATATTATACGTGTAATAAAATCTGCTTCTCAACGCAGTTTTTTAGCTGACCCTCACACCAATTTGTCGTGGTGTGTTTAGTATCATTTATTTCCGTTGAATGTTTCACCGAGCTGCCCTTCAACCACGCTTCATTTTACAGAAGAAAAAACCCGATTAGCATAAATGATAATTTCGCGTCTCTTTTACGACTTTTCGCTCCTATTTTCCGTTGATTCGATGGGTTTCGCGAGATCTCGGGTCGAATTTTCCTCAAGTCTCCAAACAGAGACGCGATTATGTAAGCATTTTTATGCAGCGGAAAATTTATGATTATAACCGAACTGAACCAGCGACTTTCCAATTCTTGAATCTGAATTTAACCTTCAACTTGTTGCCTGAATCTTAGCGGTGGTGGCGCGTTATATGAAGCAAGCCTATGGTATTATTGCTACGACATTTGTTGTGTGGGTTGAAATCACCTCGAAATTTATTGCTGCACGGCTCGTCGTTGGCAGTCTGTTGATGGTCGTCGTTAAATCTCAGGTCAGTCTTCTAGACATTTCTTCCTGTCTCAGACTTTTTGAAAAAGCGTAAGTGATTTTGGATTTTTTTTTACAAATTTCGATGGAGTTTTATAGAAACCTGCAATTAAAACGGGTTATGTTGCCCACTTAAATGAATGACGTTGCCCACTCACTGTTTGTAATTTTACTGTGCTGCTATCACGAAGAAAAATTTGATGAGTATGCGTACGTATTAAGCTAAAATACGTATACTTGGTACTGTTTACTTGCTTACCGCGCACTCATATGAGTTCCAAATCAGTTTAAGAATGACGAGCTTGTCTATAGACTGATTTTTTTATGTGTACAAATTTTGCATTTCGGTATATACAACATATAGTCGTGGCCGTGTCGCCCACGTTCCGGATTACAGCGTAAACAGAATGACTTCGATCAGAACGCTTCGGTCAGTCACTCTGTGCACGCTCAGAACGCCTTCCTTGCTCTCTATAATCACTTGCGAAACGCCTTGGAATCTCAACTAATGCGTTTTCAGCACTTGCCGCTCCGGATTCTCGTACCAAAACGGCCTAGGTTTTTTTGACTGAGACTGATTTTCTGGCCCTCGTCTCTCAGTCCTTAGCAGCCGGCGCTTTTTTGGCGTTTCAAGTCAAATTTTTGGAATATGGAATCGTACTTTTTTATGGAAATTTAATATGGAATCGCACAAATTTTTGGAATATGGAATCGTACTTTTCAGGTTCGTCGTTCTCTGTTGCATTCCACTATACGTACCATCTATACCATTTACTATACGTATCTTGATACCATCTAAAGTTTAAGTTGATTTACTCACCGGAAGAATTGCGTTGCTCAATCATTTTGAATAAATCAATGTATTACAAAATTGCGTTGCTCAATTAGTATGCCTATAGAGCAATACTAATAATCAGTTTCAATATAATTAGAATTAAATATATTATTATGATACTAGGCCAGGGGCCATACTTTCAAAACTCGCTAAGTGCACGTAAGTACTTACGCGCTATTTTCTTGTCTATGAT
Organism: Hyalella azteca; assembly: GCF_000764305.2. NCBI lineage: Eukaryota > Metazoa > Arthropoda > Malacostraca > Amphipoda > Hyalellidae > Hyalella > Hyalella azteca. The sequence goes on along the minus strand of NW_025938634.1, from coordinate 3,798 downwards.
TGGTGGATTTTGCTTGAAAGGCCGCTAATGATTGGCTGATGAAATTACGATCTCTTAACTTTTTTTTTTCAAAGTATGGGCCCTGGAATGCAGCTTCTATGCCACTCAATCAAACATGGCGCTGGCTACTCTCAAGCATTTTGTATCTTATGCAACAGAATTTGAGTACGTGGTTGCAGGTCATAACAACACTAATTGAAATTTATTGACAGGAAACTGCCTTAGTGAAGAAAGTGTGCTTTAGCGGGGATAATAATAACCAAGTTACCGGTCCTGCCATTTGTTGATCACCTTTAACTTGAGGTTAACGATCATAGATGGCATAAGGCTGTCTTCTAGACGTCGCTTTATGGTTTGAACTAAAACAGGTTTTATAAATTGCTGCTTTGCGACGCGTGCTTGTTCTATTAATGTTTCTTATATGAACATTTGTTTTATTTTGTTTTTTAATTTCGTTTGATTTTCGTTAATTTTTCCAACAGACAGACCACTAAAACTAATATGATTTGTGTCTGCGTGTTGGCTCTACATATTTTCTTAAATTTTCTTGTTGATTTTCCAATAACGACTAAAATGAATTAGACCGACTTAATTTATTGGACTTTTACTAATGACGAGGATAGAAACTCCAACGGTGAGGCTCGTGAGTTATTCATTGGTATTTTTCTGGTTACTTAACTTCTAGAAACGCGACGTAAAACGCGTCGCTTAACTTATAGAAACGTGATGCAACACGCGAGCTAACACGAGAGCTAAGACTTGGTCTTAGAACTAACACGAGAGCTAAGACTTGGTCTTAGAACTAACACGAGAGCTAAGTCTTGGTCTTAGAACTAACACGAGAGCTATGACTTGGTTTTAGAACTAACACGAGAGCTATATGATTTGGTGTTAGCGCTAACACGAAAGCTATGACTTGATTGTAAGACATGTCGATAATGCAATACGTATCGTAGAATATTATTGGAATATGATTGTCGTGTTATTACTCATGATATGGAATCCATGCTAATTGAAAAGGATCATATAATTACTTTAGACGCATCCTTTCACTAATTGGTTCTTGAGAGGAGTACTATATAAGCACAGCTTGTGCATTAGTCTACCTTTAAATATCATTCACTTTATAAATCGTTTGTANCCAGTGTGTCTTGAAGATCCGTCTTGCTAAAATAATCTTCGTTCAATCCGTTAATTTATTTCAATTAAAAACTCGTATTGCTTCCCGTTCCCTTAAATTAATCTTTATTAATTACTCGTAAACCTCCCTTGTTCATGCCGCCGACATTCTAATTTGCCCCGAGGCTTCCGGCCGGTTTGAAAGCATTTTTTTTCTCTTGCAATGAAGTGCTTCCTTCTGTTATTTTGTACAAGTTTTCATCAGAGAAAATTTACAGGAATTAGTTTCAGAAAATAAATTTAATTTAATTTTTTAGCGAGCCACCAAAGCTTCCAGTGGCACGAAGCTCGACTAATTTTCTATAGAATATTTTTTCTGACTAAGTTACTTCACGTACCAATGATCTTCCATTACTTTTTATAATTAGGGAACCTATTTCCTCGTTGTCGAATAATTGAGGATTCAAATATCGGAAATTATGGCAATTTATTTTTTATTGAATTTTTAGGTTTTTCAGTTACCAGAGCCAATATTTATCTCGATATATATATAGTTTCTATGATCTTCAGTTGTGAGAACAATCATTGATAATTTAAGCTTTTCAACTGTTCTTGTACGAGTTGATAGTTGATCGAGAAAACTTTCATTGAAGCGTTTATTGTTTTTAGTCCTTTCAGGTACACATAACCATTTCTGCCACCCTCGTGCTGCTAAGCATTGCTGCCTCGCTCGTGCTGCTAAGCATTTTTGCGTCGCTCGTGCTGCTCAGCATTTCTGCCTNCCTCGCTCGTGCTGCTGAGCGTTTCTGCCTCGCTCGTGCTGCTGAGCATTTCTGCCTCGCTCGTGCTGCCGAGCATTTCTGCCTCGCTCGTGCTGCTGAGCATTTCTGCCTCGCTCGTGCTGCCGAGCATTTCTGCCTCGCTCGTGCTACCGAGCATTTCTGCCTCGCTCGTGCTGCTGCTGGGGGACTACTTCTTTATCATTGTATCTCTAACGGCCACGGAAAGAGTTCGGTTAAGACGAAACACGAGTTCACACTTTACTCTGTAAAACACGTACTATATACAATTACGTAACTAAAATGTACCAGCGCGTAACTAAAACCTGAATGACTAAAATCCTGAAAGTAAAGTAACAAAACCTAAATTGCGGAACTGAAAGTCTAAATGAAAATGGAAAAATTGTTGCTGAAAATATGAATAAGTTTATACTATTCCCTAACTGAAAGGCTAAATGAAAATGGAAAATATGAATAAGTTTATACCTTTCCCTAACTGAAAGTCTAAATGAAAATGGAAAAATTGTTGCTGAAAATATGAATAAATTTTTACTATACCCTAACACTGCTGAGCATTTCTGACATGATGCCCGACAACCGTCAAGCGCTGTCTCGCCGGCACCTCGTGAGCGCGGCTCGTATGCATGAGGCAGGCTGCTTGGGAGAAGCTGACTTTGAATTCCCTTTCACTTGATGGCCTGACTCACGTAAATTTCTTAAGTCTTCTGCGTTCGCCATGTTAGTGCAATTATATTGATTCAACTTGGCCTCTGATGTGTAGTGTACTAGAGCTACTCGTTAGAAACATCATGTCACTTACGCAGATTATTAATTTTTAATGAAATTTTTTCATATTTTTTCTAATGGTCAGCGTTTGGATAAGGGTACTTGAGTATGTAAGAGCTAAAGTTCCACTTCCGAATCGAATTCAGCGTAGATAGTAAGAGAATTACCGAAGGTAGTGGACTCATTCGCATTTGAATTGAAATCTTGACGTCTCCATTTCATAATTGTAATTTAGCATCAACCGCTCCCAGTTTGAAAAATTTGTAATGCATTTCGAAACTTACATTTTATTTAGCATGCTGACATCATTCGATCATGGATACGACCCATTTTATCAGTGTCCGTATGATTCCAACACTTAATCGTGTAATCGAGAAATTTATTGTAAATGATAATTATTTACGTGTTTTCTGATTGACGCCAAACATGACCTTTTACATCTGATTATGTATGACGAGTATCACCAGTTCAGTTCGAGCTTACTTACTTGATGACGAATGCTTTTTTTTTGTCGAATGTAAGAGCATCGCGCTGAGTGTGTTGACGCGTGTTGTGTTCGAGGTTACGTTTACTTAGCAACTCTCTAGACTCTAGAGTATCACGTGTCACATTAAGACTTGGTATCGTCTATCTGTGTAAATTGGGCCATACCTGCTCACTGCGAGACGTTCACTGCTTCTGCTCACTGCGTCATTGCATACAACCAAGCATGCCATTCGACGTGATTGGTTGGATGCTGTGATAATTTTGTTTATCGGGATTTATTGCGTATCTAATTTTAATTACTGCTGAGTTAACTATATCCGATATTTTGATGAACAACAGTGCACAGTTCAATGATGGTTTCAATATATTTCTTGTTGCATCCTCGTTTTTCTTGTCTATTCTGCATTGAAAGATTCACAAAGCATGCGGGGTTAATTTGTGCAGTTCCCTTCATTCCGAGTTGAAGTTATGATGTGTTCCCTTCATTCCGAGTTGAAGTTATGATGTGTTCCCTTCATTCCGAGTTGAAGTTATGATGTGTTCCCTTCATTCCGAGTTGATGTTATGATGTATTCCCTTCATTCCGAGTTGATGTTATGGTGTATTCCCTGCATTCCGAGTTGATGTT
>NW_025938633.1:0-1989 GCF_000764305.2 Hyalella azteca | reverse complement strand
TCCTCGCTCATTTTGCAATTTGATCTTCGAATTCGGTTTAACAGGACTGGAGGCCTTCTCATTTAATTTTTTTCCTCGCTGACCAGCCATCATGAAATGCAAGAACCAAAGAAAAAACACAATTTAAAAACTGAAACAAGTTAAGTAAAAATTTGTAAAGTTTCAAAGGGCTGTAAAAACTCGGTTACAGACTTGAGAATAAGTGGCTGTAAAAGGTGTCAGGGTAGAGGATGTAGCTTGGCCACAGAAACAAGGGCTCTATTGTTCCACGCTGGCGGGGCAGTGCTGCACGTTGCCCTCGCCTGGCCTGTTTGCGTCCCTCGCTGACTCTAGATCGCGTTATTTCAGATGGAAACACTTTTACTATAGGCTTTTTTTCTATTTGCACTCTCTTTTACTGACTTCACTGAAAATTCAGTCATTCACTGACACGGATCATAAAAAAAATGCAAAAAGAGTTCCGAAAACGGCACAGTTAAAGTTAAAAGTTGAAAATCTGGGACCGCAAAACACGAGCGTCCGCTCTCGACCACGGCTGAAACTTGACTTCCAAATAATAAATAATAGTTCAGGAATTGTCTCAAATTCATTTATTATTTTCAATGATTATTCAACTTTTTATTTATAATATTTAACCTGATTTTGTTCTTATTCTACGTTACTACAACAAGTGAACATGAATCATGTTCAACATATCTCAAACGTAATTTCAGATTTACTAACGTCATTCTAGTCTCCATGACTAAGCAAGACATTAATTAGTTAATCACAATGTAAACTTGTTTGTTTGTGTATCGGTAAATCAACTGGATTCTCAGAAGCCTTTCTCGACCTTATCCCTCACTGGTCTGAGGGATTATTATTTATGACAGATTATAAATATAATTTATTTTTATATTAATAAATTATATTTTAAAATACTATATATAAATACGATAAATGTTATCAAGTGCAAAGGCAACCTCCTGAGTGTCATGCTGGAAGGCTCTGGTAAATATATATAAAACTACACTCATATTAAATGATAAAAACCTTAATTTAGGGAGTGAAAGTGGAAGGTTCAGATATCACTGCTGCTGACGACGATCAGGAGGGCACTGCAGCGTCGGCGATCCTATATGAGGTCACTGATTTTGTGGCCTTTGGATCTGGAGAACCGGTGATTCCGATACCTTTTGAGGCTGTGAACTACAATGAATCTAATAAATGGTCTTGTTTGTGAGTATAACTGCTTTTGTACTGAACTTCAAAGACAGAGTTAGACATTAGAGACCGTATCCTACTAATAAATAAACGAATCTGAATAACCATGCTTGTAGCTTGTGTTAATCTATCAGAAATTAATGCTCAGTTTTGAACTTAATTCTTTACGTTGGGTGTATCACCGTAACTTAAACTAATTATCATGCATTCATTTCTAAGATACTTTGTAATCTTTTCAGCTTGACCACGACCAGCGATCTCACGCACATGGCAGGCTACTATAACTTAACGATCAATGTAAGCCATCTTTCAACCAGTTTACTTTGAAATTTGCTAAATCTTGCTAATCCTACTTCGATTTTCTGCTCTGTGCATCATTACAGAATTTTCTTCGATTTAAGATATACGGGAATATTAGAATAATAAAATAAATAGCAGATAAATCACAATCATAAAATAAATACCATATCACTGACATTATTTTCAGAAGTGCCCTTAGCTAACTACTTACTCATTTTAACTCTTATTACATGTACACTTCTGTAAATAATTCTGCATCTGTTGAAGTATTTTACGTAACAATAATGTACAATCAACCACGTCTCTACTCAGGCAACGGACCAGACAGATCCATACAATTCAGCACAACTAATTGTTAGCATGCAAATCACCGACGCCAACGACTACGAGCCCATCATCAACATCGAAGGATGTTTAGCTGATAATGATCAGCAAGTTAACATCTCAGAGGTATTGAAATGAGTTAGTATTTGTCAGCGAAATGAG
>NW_025938632.1:0-1134 GCF_000764305.2 Hyalella azteca | reverse complement strand
CAAACGTCGCGGCGCTTGCGGATGTGCGGAGCTCACGGATTTTTTCACCGAAGTCTGCAACCTGCTGATGTCCATCCCTTGCACAACGGCGGTCACGATAATTAACCGTTCGATTTGCCTGCGACGTCTTCATAAAATAACATAAAATCATCCTTACCTTATCCCTTCGCCGTCGTTCAAAATCCGCCGTCAGTACTATTCGTCTGTGAAGGTCTGATTACATGAGTTACCTCAAACGGAGGATTAATACCTTTTAATATATTCGCAAGCAGAATGGTCTATCATTGACTCGCCATATGTTTATGGAAAAAAATTTACCGATCACTAACAGGATTTTTAGTTACGATGAGCCTCGTACTTACGATCACAGCGACGAGTTTCAGGCATACTGGCCCGGGGACATCCTGCATGCCGCTGGCCGAGCTGCGCATCTCTGGCGCTGGACTTCCTGGATCGCCTTGCTTAGTTACCGAGCTATTAATGTGTATGAAATTAATTAATCATAATTAATTCAATCTGCGCTAACAAAATATATAAAATTATTTCACCATATTTCATTAAATGTTACCGTGCAATCATTGAATATGAAATTAATTAAAATTAAAATGTTGCTGGGCTAGCTAAATTTGAAGTGAATCCTCGAAGGCTTTCCTTCTAAAATATCATGGTAATTTAGTATATTAGCTAAGTTTTAAAGTATTAAAGAATAGTTTGTATGTTACCATTGCTTCGTTATTTCCTCTACCATGCATTTTTCTTTCTGTTTGACTTGATCGCTCGTCAAAGATGCATAGAAAATGTTAAGGATAAACGAGATTAGGTTTTAAAAAGTTCATAAATTAACCCCGTAAGAATTACCAATGGAGAATTGAGTATCCTAGCAATCCCATAAACTAAAATTTCAAGAATTCAGGCATGCAAGGAGATCATAAATTTCATTTTTTATTTTATTTCCTTGTAATACTCAAGGCAGTAAATCTGCATTGAATTTAAATTTCTTATTTATGCCCCTTGATCCTAGAAGAACTTGAGTCATTAGTCACTCAAAGAACCATCGCCGGCAGCTGCCTAGTAACATTGAATTCAAGGCCGATCCGCATTGACCACATAAACAATATGAAATAAATAATTCAA
>NW_025938631.1:0-484 GCF_000764305.2 Hyalella azteca | reverse complement strand
CGAGATTTCATACCTACTGAAATTATATGATATTTGAGCCGCGATATTTCAGACAAAAATAGGACTTTTCCAGACTAGCCGCGCAGGTCGTTAAACGACAATATAAATTCCTGCTGCCTGCGCACCTGGCACATCTTCCTGACCATGGGCACTGTGTATTTTTATAGCCATTCATTTTTTGCTAGGTACGTCCTTAAAGCATAGTGGCAAAGCAGAGACTTTTTTAGACTCTCCCTCAAGTTCATTTTTGAGTCCTATAACTAGACCAGTAAAGTATCATGGATACCAGAAATCCAGAATTATCATATATAAGAAATTGGTTTAAATCATGAGTAAATGAGGGAATTAAAAATGAACTGATTCTAAAAAATCTCTGGTTTGTCACTATGCCTTAAAGTGTTGGAATATACCGCATTTACCCTATCTGTTTTTGCTCATCTTGGAAACTTCAGATCATAACACCCTGGCACCCACTTTTTTGGAA
>NW_025938630.1:0-322 GCF_000764305.2 Hyalella azteca | reverse complement strand
GTTATTTGTCTGGAAGTATTTGTGTCCTGAACAGCAATGTCAAGAATTCACTCAAGGGCCTTTATTCACCCTTTAATTAGGCCTTTATTTCACCCTTTAATTTACCTGAGAGATAATGCAATGAGAGACGATCGTTCCTTATTATTCATGTTGTTCTCGTAAATTACGATCCCTAGCATTTCGTCTCAGCAAAAGCTCATGATCGTCCGTCAAACCCACGAATTTACTGAAACAAGGATTTTCAATGAACAAGCTGTTTAAAATAAATACGAGTACAATTAACAAAAAATAATGCTGACAAATTTCACAGAAGTTTATCAAG
>NW_025938629.1:0-30512 GCF_000764305.2 Hyalella azteca | reverse complement strand
TCATTTATTTCATCATTAGGTGTATATATCATTCATTTCATCATTAGGTTTTATATCATTTATTTCATCATTAATCATTCATTTCATCATTAGGTATATATATCATTCATTTCATCATTAGGTATATATATCATTCATTTCATAATTAAGTGTATGTTAATTATGGTCAATTGCTGTGAATTATTGTCAATTATTATATATAGTTTGGACTTGTTATCAATTATTGTTAATTACTGTGAAAAATTGTTATATTTTTTATGAACTCGTTTATCAAATGAACCTAACTTGATTAAGAGATACGGGTTAAAGTTAAATAAAAAAAACTTGATTAAAAGACAGAAGTTAAAATAAAATAAAAAATAACTTGATTAAAAGACAGAAGTTAAAATAAAATAAAAAATAACTTGATTAAAAGACAAGGGTTAAAGTTGAATGAAATATGAATTGATTGAAAAATAGGCATTAAAGTTGAATAACAATAACTTTATAAAGGCAGTGGTTAAAGTTGAATAAAATATTAATTTATTGAAAAATAGGGGCTAAATTTTAATAAAAATAATTTTATTAAAAGGCAGAAGTTAAAGTTAAATGAAATTTGAATGGATTAAAAAATATCGGTTAAAGTTGAATGAAAAAGTAACTTTATTAGAAGGTAGGGGGTTAAAATTGATTAAAATATAAATTGATTAAAAGATAGGGGTTAAAGTTAAATAAAAATTAAATTGACTAAAAGATTGGAGTTGAATAAAAAATAACTTGAATGAAATAATTAGCCTGTAAGACTGCCTGTTCTATACAAATATAATATTCACATTATGCATCTATTGAAAATGAGCAATACAGAATTATGAGCAGAAATAACGCTTAGGAAAGTAATATTGCTGTAATAATGCTTATGAAAATAATATTGCAGTGATAATGCTTAGGAAAGTAACATTGCAGTAATAATGCTTATGAAAGTAACATTGCAGTAATAACGCTTATGAAAGTAACATTGCAGTAATAATGCTTATGAAAGTAACATTGCAGTAATAATGCTTATGAAAATAATATTGCAGTGATAATGCTTAGGAAAGTAACATTGCAGTAATAATGCTTATGAAAGTAACATTGCAGAAATAATGCTTATGAAAGTAACATTGCAGTAATAATGCTTATGAAAGTAACATTGCAGAAATAATGCTTATATTATGTGTATGCAGTGGTTCATGTGTGCATTTAAGGGGACCGTCTACCCTCCGGAAAAAACTCTACAGTTATTATCCGATCATCATGAAACTTCACATACATACGTAAATTGTAAAAAAAATAACATTTTGCTAATATGAATTTTTCGAAAAAGTTGATAGAAATCGTGAAATTCATAGAAAACGGCTAAAAAGGGGTACTTAGAAAATCTATCTCCTCCTTCAAATATCATCCTACAACATCGAGACACATATCATTCTATTCGTAAAGACCGTACCTATAGACTCTGTGATCACTTTTCTCATTTTCCCCTTAGTTTTTTTATGCGCGTTTTTCCCATTTTTCTCATTTTCCCCCCCTCCCGCCCTTCTCCCCATATAAAAAACGAACCAGACTGAAATTCAAAAAAGTGATCNATTAATGGAAGATGTTCCCCGATATCAGAAGCTGGCAGATGTTTTTCTCATGACTGTACAGTACAACAGCTGTACAGCTGCCGCATCTCATCCAGTAACCAAGGGAGCGTAAGTGAACGTGTGTTAGAGCGAGCTCTATTCCACGTGGCTTTACCTTTGTGTTAGAGCGAGCTCTATTCCACGTGGCTTTACCTTTCATCCAGTCTGTAAAAGAGCATTCGATTCATAGTGAAATTTTTCCATTTGGCTGTAAACAATTGGCTCTTTACAGACAATTTCGATTTGGCTATAAATTTTGTTTTCATCGCTGGTATAAAGGTATTTATTAAAGACACATCTTATATAATTTTTTTTTAATATATTGCATTTTTGCGGCGCTAATACAGCAGCAGGTACATATGCACCTAAACTTTAGATCGAGTACAATTAAAATGAATGCTTAGTCAAATAATTAATTCTAAGAATTAATTTTAAGAATAATGATACTAAATACTAGGTGCGGGCTACTAAAGCCACGTGTGTACGCATTATGTGTGTACACATTATGTACACGTGTGTACATGACATGTGTATTGATGTATACTAACGCGAGTTGTCAACTCTCGCTTTAACATTTAGTTAACATGCATTAAATAACGTTTACAATATTTCAAACTGAAAAAGTCAGTCAAAATCTTGTTTTTAACCTTTAACAAAATTATATTTGCTCGCAAAATTGAAGAAATTGTGTTTCAAGGATGTTGTAGACACAAAATATACGTACATTTGGCACGTGCTCAGGTCAGAAGTACGTGTAAGTGAACACCTGTGCTACGACGCGCGTCACAGCGCTGCTCTGGCTCCCTCGGTTTCCTAACAAGGAAAAACAACACTTAATTATTTTGTTTCGACTAATACCCTACTTCCCCAGAGGATTCAATGTTTTTCTTTTAAAGTAATTTCATTTCTTGTTTGTTTCTTTGTTAGTTATTTTGTTTGTTTGTTTGTTTGTCTGCTACAAATCTTATAATCGATATTTAACACACTTCTTCCTGTCCAATCGATCTGAAATTTGGCACACACGCGTAAAGTCGGAGACAATACACGTATTAATTGACGAAATAAATAATTAAAAACAAATTTATATATTACAAAATATCAAAAAATACTCGTTTCAATGCTTAAAATTAAAATAAGAAGTTCATTGTCCATGTGCAACGTTGGAGACACTGGCCTCTTTAGAAGTGTTGTCTTTAAAAAGTAATTTTAACGCACATTATTACTGGTGAATTTTAGGCAACATATATGCCGCATTCGCCATTTGAAATAAATTTACTATTTCAATGTGAGAATTTTTTAATTTTTGTCTCTTGAATATATAGGTTCTGGATTTCTCATTCTATATTTCAAATAATGCATAAAATAAACAGAATTATTTTCTCTGCTTATATTCCTCAATATATTTGCATTTTATTCGTAATTTCATTCACATTACCTATATCAATAATGAGAGTTACCTGAGACAAATTAACATATAATAAAATTCATTTTGATGTAGAATGAGGTGGATGAAAAATTATTGACAATTTCATTACAAACTCACCACAAAAAATATGAAATTTATAAGGGAATATAATAAAGCAAGATGCTAGTTACAATCTTTTACTGCTGAAATAAAAATATATAATAATAATATTATTTTAATATAAAAATAGAGTATGGAATCTTATTCAAATTTTATGCAGGGAATCTAGCCTTCATCATCGACATCGTCTTTAAAATCACGTGTAATGCGATGAATATGCCGAGTTACTTTAGTGTTTAATATAAATCAAAATTAAGCGAAGATAAAAAAGGATTTGAAGGATACAATTCTTCATTAAAATTTCATAAGTAGTAATCATGTCACTAGCGCATAACTTCAATTATTTATTTACCTAATATATTCTTGCCGTCGACTATCCTGTAGTGAGGATATGATATTTTGGAGGATAATAAACAAGACAATAATCTCTGATTATTAATTTTAATTGATTAATTAAACAAGACAATAATCTCTGACGTTAAATTCATGAACTTAATTACACTGTGTACATATGATCTCCACATTCGACTTCCACAAATTGACTAGACTTATCGAAATATTCTACCTTACGACGACACGATTTATCCAAAGAACCATTTGTTCAGTTCCTAAGTCTGACCAAGAATTGATACAAATACGTTAAGAAAAATAAAGAAAATTGAAGATGAGCTCAGATAATTTCAAGATAACAAAGATAAATATGGATTCATAGAAATAAACTATTATTATACGGTATTATGATCATAACATTTCCCCCACTAGTGGATACTTATATCCACGCAAAAAAGAATTATCACGCTTTGCAGCCGAAGTACATTATTTACAAAAGGTTTAGCACATTATAATTAACTAATCATCCTAACACACACAATTAACACAGAAATATTGAGAACATAATTAACAGATATATATACAAGTAAGCGGTCCCTATTAATTACATTGAGTAAAGTTGACCCATTTTTTTGTACAAAGTATTCAAACAATTTTTACTAACAAAGTCGCCCAGCGATCCGAATGAAATTTCAACTTATATAGACGTGTGATAGTTCAGTTACCCAGAAAATGTACATTAACGTATATTGCCATCATCATATCAAAGCGAACAAAGCATTTACATTTCATAATGGCCAATTTAGTATATACAATCTACATGTTCAAGACAAGTAAAAAAATTACTCTGTTAGCTTGGGAGTGCAATTCGGCCTAATGCTGATACACAATTCTTAAATGTACGCTCTCCCGTACCAGCTAAGATACACGACTAAAGCAAGTTTCAAATTTACTATAATTGCACACGTATCAAGGGAACTTATACTTAAAACCAATATACACAACATTTTAAACACCCGATAAAGCAATACATTTATTTTATACATCAAATCCATTTCCACATTCACAGCATGATCATTTCTTAGTGCAAGTTTTATACTCCAGAACTCTTGGTTGAACATGAGGGTAGTTCTCTGCCCTACCTTTAGAACGTGTAATTCTCTGCTCTGACGCAGGTGTATTTATCACAGGTAATTCTGTAGCTACATCTGAACCCTCCGATTCTAACACATTATATCTATCCAATCCACTCCCACTACACATATACTGTACCTCCTATCCCAAATTCCACGTAAGACATTAGTATTAATTTGATACGCTGAAGCTATATTTCGAGATCGCACTGCCTGTTCCTTCATTATATTCAGTACGCTTTGGGCAGCGGACGCGTTCCTAGATATTCCTCTATACTCTCCGACACCTCTATAGCAACTTCTCTAAATATTTATTAAAATACCTTGGAAAATCTTAAGAGGCCCGTTCAGCCGGCTCAGCCGCGTTAGTCGCTAATGTAATTTTATAACTATTACTAGGTCCAATAACTCCCCTCATAAATAAGATATAAGTCTGAAATTTGGAATGCTATCCTGGCTAATTATTTTTAATACGTAGACATTAAGATAAATTATGTAAACTTTTTATTTCAACTGTTATCAGGGAGGATGAAATCTTGCACCCCGATATTCGTAAAGCGTGTGATTTTTCTAGCAATTTCTCGATATACGTCGGTTTAACTATTTATTCTTCATTGATCGCTACCTCAAACATTTCTGAATTATTATTCTAGTATTAGATATAAGCACTTGAAGCCCAAGGGTAGGTGAAANGTGAACAGATCAATGTCACGAATGTAATTGAATAATTTTATCAGCCTAAACTATAGTTTTCGAGATTTCTTCAATGTGCAAACGTATTTTTGAGCCAGTCAATTTTTCAGTAAGAAACTAAATGATCGTAGTTGCTAATAATCATGAACAGCCTGAATGATCAGAATAGACTGGTGGACACTGTTCGCAGTGCACTGAATTTCTGTCTGCAGCGAACGGTTCATCTATTAGTGAAAAATAAGCCGCTGTCTGCAGTGAAGATGAGAAATTTTGCGCTAACTCGGGAAATAGGGAGAATTTAAATAGTAATGAAAATGTTTACCTCGACGTAACTAAAAAAATCTATGCACAATTAATGTTCAGCTCATACTTCACTATTCCCGCGCACCTTATAGACCACGTCACTACGCTGCCAGACGCTGCCGCTGAAATTTACACTGCTCTCGCCCAGAGTGTCGAGTTTAGAGTTGGAGCGTCCGTGAACGGGCCTCTTAAGCTGTCTATGATGAACTTTATGAATATTACCCCTATTATCCTTAATTTCATACGTAACCCCATTAGACTGTATTTTCATTACCTGGAATGGTCCTTCGAATTTCGGTGCTAATTTATCTATGCTAAGATTCCCTACTCTATTAATTTTGTGCGCTACCATCTGACCTACCTTGAATGAACAAAACTTTACATGCCCTTCTTTCCACGAATTAACCGTTTCTACGATCACAGGCACTGCACCAGTGCTATCATGGCTCTTCCTGAGTATAAATTGAGCCGGACTACATCCTATCTGCGAATGGTACGTGTTGTTATACATCACTAATACCCTACTGATCTTCTTATCGCAATTCCCTGGATTATCGGCAGTGATGCCTCTCAAAAGCTGGATGATTGTTTGGTTACTGCGTTCTACACAACCATTAGACTCAGCCCCTCACAAGCGTCATTAGCATTCATTGTTAGCCCTTGATATACGGATGCCTGCACTAACAGGGGAACCAAGCTATTCGGTTCGTTCGATTTATCGTTTGTTTTCGTGAATTATTGATTATCCTGTTTAATTATTGCTTTATCTTGGTTCATATATTTCATGTAATTAGCGTATATTTTGTCTTGTATATATTTCTTATGTATATTTGTCATTTCCTTTCTAGAAACCGTACATCATGGAATACTCGTTTTTTATCCTGCTATGATGGCGCGTCTATGAATAGTTCGGTAAACGTTCCCAAAGGACTAGCCAACAAGAAAGTCCTTTACAAGATACGTTATCTGGACTTATGTGTCTTACTTATCCCTCACTACCTTAGTCAACGTAACCCGATCCTCAGGTAGAGCTTAATATAATGAGTTCAATTTCAATGCCTTGAGTGCAACCTCGTACAATACCTGAGTACCCGTATCGATCAACGCGCATATTATCCTATTTCCAATTTCTAATATACTGTTAACTCCAGCAGGAGGATCGTGCTTGCATTTTGTTGAACAACATATCAACCCCGTATCGTGTTCACAACTACTGGTAGGTTTCACCTCTTTTCTAGTATATTCCTGATCACTACCCTGCATGAGATTTACTAAATTCTCATTAACCAAGCTTGTAGAATCTTTAATGTCTATCCTGCATGTGACTGGGTTATAATGTATCCCTGAAATGCATTGAAGGTGAATCTTTGGGTCTTCTTGTGAATAATTTGCTCTCCTGTACACCACTGGCCACTGCATTCCGTGATGCACCCATACTTTTACCTGAAACAATTCGCATGCTACATTGATCAACTGTTCTCTGGGTAATTAGCCTTTCTTACGCATAGCTTTAAATGATTTCCTAATATCATTCTTGCACCTAATGCTGAATTTAGCTGCGTGTTCTACAAGCTCATCTACTAAACGTTCTCCAAGTACTAATTCATTGTCAGGTACATCTTAACTGTCTACATCATATTTAAGGTCATTCAAACACATTAACAAAGCAATAAAGGAGTCTCCTCCCCATCTATCTTCATCGCCCTAAATCCTCTAGGTAAACTATCTCCCAGTTCTACATCCTCACATTCTACATCCTCACATTCTACATTAGGAGCGATCACCGACCGTGACATAACATCTGCTATCACGTTTTCTTTACCCGGTCTTATTTTATCTCGAAATCATATTCTGCCAGCTCATTCATTGTGCGCATTAGTGTAGAATTGGTTATGGCCATATTATGCAGATAACACAGAGGTTTGTGGTCTGTATATAATATGAATCTGGTACCAACAATGAACGGTAAAAAATTCTTTATGCTCCATCTAATAGCTACTAATTTCCTTTCTAATGTCGAATATCTTGTTTCTGCTGGCGAAAATGTGGTTGACGAGTAACCTATAACTTTATACTTTCCTTCTTGCAGTTGGACTAAACAACCCCCAGCCCCTACAGCCGATGCGTCAACGAATATTTCTAGCGGTGCAGCCCCTTCTGAATAATCGGGAAACGAGAGTCACCTCCTCTAACAGCTTCTCCTTCAACTGATTGAATGCAGCTTCCATCTCGCTATTCCATGTCAGCTTATCTTTCTTGTTACCCCCTGTCAGTTCGGTTAAAAGTTTCGCTAAGCTAGATCAATCTTTTAGAAATCTCCTCCCAAAAATAACTAACCCTAAAAACTGCCTCAATTCTGTCACATTAGTCGGTCTAGGAAAGTTACGAATTTTATCAAAGTATTCTGGCGCCTTTTTAATCCCCTCTATGCCTATAACGTGACCTAGGAAACTAACCTCACTCCTGAAAAAATCACATTTAGAGATTTTCACTTTTATACCATTCTGACCTAACGTGTTAAGCACTTCTTTGCTAACTCTAAATGCTCCTCGAACGTTTTGCTAAGGATCAATATGTCATCCATATAAACTAACACGTTATTGAAGCAAACGTCTGCTAAAATTCTCTGCATATTTTTCTGAAACGCTATACCGCTATTTTTGAGACCGAAAGATAAGGTTTTGAACTGAAAGTGACTGTGTGGCGTGCTAAATGCGGTGTATTTTCGGCTGCTGTCATCTAACGGTACTTGGTAATAACACTTTATGAGATCTAATTTTGTGAAAAATTTACTATTATGAGCACTGTATATTTGTTTCTCTAAATTTGGCATTGGAAATTTCTCTGTGATGGTCCTCTCATTAAGCTTCCTATAATCTATGCACATTCTAATTTCTCTATCTATACTACCGGGGCTTGGCTTCTTCAAAACTGGCACTACGGGACTACTCCATGGCGAGTCACTATACTCTATTATGCCTAGCTCTAACAACTCTTTACACTGCCTATCTATTTCCCTATTAACTGGTTCTTAAAATTTCCCGAGTCTTTGCCAAATTGGCGCATTATCGCTTATAGTTCTATTCTATGTGGAATTACTTTAGCCCTGCCTATATCTATATCGCTCTTGCTTAATGTAGCCTGGGTTTTGGCCAACATACGATAAACAGCTGACTTTTGATCCCCATCGATGTTATCTTCTATCTTACTTTTATCGCGTATCTTTTGTTCTGACCACATATCTAAAGGTTCTTCTCCTGGCTCTACTTCTACTAACGTGCTTGCAAATCCTAACCTTTCCCCCTTCTTGATTCGTCCTAGCTTGGACGACGTACCTTTCCTAAACTGTACAGCTACTCTATTACCTTCTGACACAAGTCCTATTATGCCACTAGTGCTTTCTAATTTAGAACTCTTAGGTTTTCCTTCATAATAATATGCAACATTTCCTTGTTCGCTACCACATGAAACAATATTGACAGACACAGGCACACAATTAACTCTAGAGCATCTCAATTCGGTATCTTTAGCAGCCACAACTGGTACATCTTCATGCATGATATGAGTAATACTGCCGTCTTCATCAATATAAAAAGAAATGCTGCCTCCGTTCCCATCCTCTCTAGAAACAATGCGTTTGGACATGTTAACACTTATCATGACTTATGTTACTACAGTGAAGAAATTTCAAACCTACAACAATATCAAATGTTAGAACATCATTAGAAAGCACATCAAATTCACAAATAAATATTCCTAATCCTAAAATTTCACATTCCAAATTAGTCCTACCAATTGTTTTTACCTTGGCACTTCCTAAACCCGTTGTCATTTTTTATCCTTTCGTTAAGAACTCCTTCACACATGTCACAAATGCTTTTCTTTATAATATTCACACTAGCTCCACCATCAATTAATGCACTCAGTTTCCGATCCTTAACAATAAACGGGATTTTAATCAATTTTCCTGGCAACAAATTTAATAAATTCACACTTGGAATACTTGCGATCAAATGCTTGTCTACTTGTTCAACCTGAGAAGTGCTCACCTCAATCCTGTCAGATGCATTTGCTAAATCACATAGGATGTCTAGCTGCTTCTCAGGTCGAAGGGATTGGTGTCGAGATGATTGCTGTGGTCGATGTTGGTCAGGTTGCTGGTTCGGAAGGTGAACGGGTCGCTGGTGCAAAGGATGAACGGGTCGCTGTTGGTATTGAACAGGTTGCTGTCGATCTTGAACGGAATGTTGTCGATGCTGAACGTAAGGCGTCTGCAATACATCCTGAAGCTCATCTGTCAATGCCGCAAAGCGATTACGCCATGGGTTCATAGGATGGCTAGAGTGGTTGGGGGTCTTCCTACGTATTGCCCCATACAATTCCCCCATCTGTGCAAGAGCGATCTAGTTTCCCGACAGTCTACGCTGTTGGGGCTGACTTGCAACTTGGGGCCTTCTAAGATCTTGCTGGCTGGTGTATCGTTGAAGATTTCTGTTGAACTCGGCTCTAGTCTGATAGTTGAATGCTTGTGGTTGCGAGTTGAACTTCTAACAGCAGTTCTTCTTCTTTAATAGTACCCTATCTACTCTTAACCTATCTACCATTACCCTATCTACCCCCTATCTTCATGTACCCTATTTATTCTCTACTGGCAGTCTACTGCTAGTCTACTTTCTTATTTTGTACCGTAAAACAGTTTCCCAGCCTCCATTTTTTTTCGATCCATATTATGAACATCGACCTGATCGTTGTTCTGCGTGGGCGCTTCGTGATCTTCGTTTCGTAATCATAAGTCCTGCTTCAAAGTTTATTATGAATGTGTGTTGACTTTATTAATAGATGTGTGGTGAGAGTTTATTCATTAATGTGTGTAGACTTTATTAAAAAATGCATGGCGAAAGTTTATTAATGAATGCGTGTCAACGGTATTCATAAATTCCATTAATCTCTGGTAAGGCTTGTTCACCGGTTACCTTATATATAAAGCTTCCTTATATTATAGCATTAGGTGTAATTTCTCAAGCTATAACCATTATCAAGCGGTATTAAAATTAAACATGGACTGTAACTAAAATGGGCTTTAAGATATAAATTTGCATTAAAACAGATTAGCCCGTCGTTGCTTGGGATTGAAAATCAATGAATAATATATCCTCTCATCTCGAATTGAGGCAATAATTTTCAATTAAATTCAATTGAAGGTGTTTATTGCGTCATTGTTATATACGTATATTAAATTAATTATTTATGGTGCATCATTTATACACCTCTACTACTCCACACAATTGTAGAACATACATTGTAGAAGAGAAGTACTGCGTGATTTTTCAAAAAACCATTTCTAGTTTTGCTGCGTTGGTTTTCTACAACTTTTCTTTGTTTTGCAGCTGCAAAAAAAGTAACTGATTCAAAATCCAAACTAGTAATGTTTGTGAAATTGAACATCGTGTCGTCGGTGAAGTCTTGGAGACATCCAATTTTAATTTAGTTACTGCTGTATAACTGACATTGTCTAAATGACAATATTTTCTCGTAGAAAACTAGTGTTTGATGGCATACTGTTATATTTTTTCTTTTTCATCGTATGTTACATTTCGGTCGGTAGACTTCGTGGAAGGCGGTCGTGCGTGAATCGCTCGGGAAGATTAAATGAAATGATTAAGTGATAAAGTATATTATGTTTGCTGTGAATGTGATAGTGAAATGTACTTTTTAAAATGCAAGAGTGCTAAGTGCTGAGAAAAGGAAATAACACAGAAAACGTGGTGTCTGAGTGGTGATCTAAGTGTGAGAAGTGACCGGAAGTGAGATTTGGTGCACGTGGCTGATCATGAATAACTGACATGAATATCTGAGTGAGTACAGCCATACCTACTCTGCATACTTGGTATCTGTCCCATGCAGAAACTAATCCTTCTTTTCACTAGCTGCTTACTGTCCCGGTTTTTTCACTATGGTGTAGGACTACATATTCTTTAATATAAGCCTACCTATATCTCAGTTCCAGTAGTAAAAAAAATAATAATCAAATTCAGCAAGCGCCAAGCGGCAATAGTAGCGTAAATACTTCCCTCCTGCTTGCCACCCTGCCCCAATCAAAGACAGATTGTTGAAGAGCATTGTATGCTGGGCCCTCTATGGTTTGTGTGGGTGCTAATGTCTCTTCCTGCTGATCTTAAGACAGAACAGTATAGATAGCATAATCAGAGCATTCTCTTACCTCCAATATTAAGGGTGTTTATGATTTGTTGCATAAAAAGGCATTTGATTAATACCAACAGTAATGGGCAGAAAAGCCAAAAAGTGGGGAGTAAGCAACGAAGATAGCGAAACCAAAGCTGTGAGCGAAACCAAACCTGACCTAGTTCAATGCTGCGGATGCCAAACATGGTCTTCCACACAAAGTTTTGGAATTCAACTCTGGTCAACCGCAGAAATAGATAATGCATATAGTGTATGCAGAAAGTGCGTAGTGGAGCTTAGAGATGAAAACAACGCACTTAGGGAAAGAGTCTCAGAGTTAGAGCAGATAATTAATAGAGCTAATCAGGCTGAGACCCGGACAGCAAAACTGCCTCGCCCTCCCCCTACCAATGAGGCCAAACTAAAAGCAGAAAGAGATGAGGGTGGTATTAATAAAGCTGGCACTACAGAGTGTGCTAGGAAAGTTAAAACTAGCCCAAAGCCAATACAGCCCAGCAACCCTAGGGGCTGTGGCAGTGAAATAGATGGAAAGACTGTCTGTAACCAACGAGAACATCAAAATAGAACTTTCAAGCCTCCCATTGTCATGGTAGGGGACATTATAATTGGATCCCTTAGGGGAAAAGTAAGTGCGAATGAGGCTGGAAGCGAAATTGTATGCTTGGATGGAGCAGATATCATCAAAATAAAGGAAGAAGCAGGGAAAAAATCTGAGAGTGCAGCTGGTGGCCTGCTGGTGTTGCAGGGTGGTGGCAATGGTCTCAGAGAATTGGGAGTGGATGAGACTGTTGAAAAGATCATAAGCCCAACCAGGGAGGCACATAATAAAAACCTAGCTGTAGCTTTGGTGGGCATTATGAGAAGACCAATGGAAAATGAAATGTATGAACGAATGCGAAAAGAGGTAAATGAGAAGGTATTCCAGAGGCTTATGAAAATGAAAATCGAATATATGAAAGAACGGGAGAAAAGAGTAAGCTATATTGACCCCGACTGCATGAAAGAGCATATGTATAGAATAGATGGAGTACACCTGAATAATGAAGGAGCAGAAGTCTTTGGACGAAAGGTGAGGCACTAGGTGCAGGCAAGTTGTGTGGGCACTGGGCAGCAGAGAGTGACACAATGTAGGAGTGAATGTGATTAGGCCTAATCGAATAAATGTCATGCGAGTGGGTCAAATGAATGTGAGAGGGCTAGGATTAGGAAGGTATGAAGATATGTGTAAGGAGCTTGAAGAACAGTGTATGGATGTGGTGGCTGTCACAGAAACACACCTGCGAGGCGATGGATACCTGAGAAGTGGAAAGTATGAGTTAGTGTACAAGGGAAGAAGTAGACAACAAACCAAAGGTGGGGGAGTTGGTATAATTGTCCGCAGTGAGGAGGGTTTTGAGATTGAAGAAATAAATGTCGGCAAGAGTGAAATGAGCGAGGATGTATTCGCTGTGAAAATTGAGTATGAAACAACTATGAATGAAAAGATGCAAATGGTGATGATTGTCTGTTATATGACTGTGGAGGGAGCACGGTCTGAACGGGAGAACAGAGAAAAGTATGCCTGAATAAAGAAAGTACTTGATGAACATACCCATGAGATGATAGTAATTATGGGGGCATGAATGGACATGTGGGTGCACTAGGAGAGCCTGTGAACAAAATGGGGAGCTCCTGAATGAATTTGTGTTTGAAAATGAACTTGAAAACCTGAATGTGACAATGGCTGAGGGAAAAGTGACCTGTATCAATAAAGAATATTGCTCAGCAATTGACTATATACGAGTGAATGAGAATGCAAGAAGAACAGTGATGAGCATGTGGGTGGACGAAGCTGGCGTGTTTGACATGAGAAGTGATAATAATATGCTTGTTGCTGAACTGAAAATGCATGATACACATGTGAGAGAACCTGACAAAAGATGTAAATGGAGAGTAAAAGGTGTAAACTGGGAAAACTTCAGTGCGAAACTTACCGACACAGAATGGGAAGTGATGAATGATGATAATGGTATGAACGAACAACTTAAGAAATGCATTAATGAGGCTGCAAGAAGCACATGCACAAGGACCAATAAAAATGCAGGCAAAAACCGAAGAAAGAATGAAAACTGGTGGGGAAATGATGTGAGAGTGGCAAGAAATGAACGAAAAAGATGTAATCGAATCTGTAGACAACTGCGGAAAAAGAGGCATGAGAGTGAAGAATGCGAGCTGGAATATCAGGAAGCATGGATGAAGTATGAAGAACAACAGAGAAGAACAAAAGTGATCATTAGAAAACATATTGTGGAGTATGAGCGAAAAAGGATGAATGAATTCATCATAAATGGGCAAAGAGGTGGACGTGAATGGTATGCTTTCCTAAGAGGTGACAATAGGGCTAGAGATCTGAGAGTGGATGGGCTGAACATAGAAGGAGAGTATGTGACTGAGAGAACAAGAATTGCTGAAGCTGTGAAAGAATTTTGGGAAGACATAGGTGGGGTGAATGAGGAATTTATACCAGGTGAAAATGTCATATCACTAGAACATAAGGACCTGAGTGGTATAGATGGGGAAATTACATATGCGGAAGTGAAACTGGTGGTAGAGCGTCTGAAGAATAACAAGGCAGCCGGAATGGATGAGATACCGTATAAGATGTATAAGTATGGAGGTGGGATTGCAATTGGCAGGCTGACTGACCTATTCAATATTGTCTGGACGAATGAATGTGTACTTGATGCATGGAATGAAAGCTGGGTGACCTTGTTACACAAGGGAGGCCATAAGAGCAAGAAGGAGCTGAAAAAAAACAGACCAATTGCTCTTGCTGACACCTGTAGCAAGATTTTCTGTGCAGTTCTGAATGAGCGAATGCAAACGTGTATGGAAAGAGTGCTTGGCGAGGAGCAGAACGGCTTCAGGTATGAAAGGAGAGCAGAAGACAACATATTTGTTGTGAATTAACTGATTGAAAGAATGAGGAGAGATGGAAGGAGAGTCTATCTGGCGTTTTTAGATATAGAAAAGGCATATCATAGAGTTGACAGAAAACTATTGTGCCAGTTACTGGAAAAAATTGGTATGAGTGAAAAGTACGTGAGGATAATTAAAAGTATGTATGTAAACACTCGTGCTAAATACAGGCTTGGGGATGTGGAGACTGACTGGGTAAAGTGCGTGAGGGGTGTTCGACAAGGATGTTTCCTGTCGCCTCTTCTCTTCAGCCTATACACTGAAGAGATGGCTGCTAGACTGAGAAGAATGGATGTGGGAATGTGTGTTGGAGATGAAAGACTAAAAATGCTATTGTATGCTGATGATGCAGTAATAATGAGTGAAGATGGGGTTGAACTGCAGAGTATGCTTAACTGTATAACTGAATATGGCAAGGATTTCAATGTGCGCTTTAGCCCAGAGAAGAGTCAAGTGCTAGTTGTGAATGGAGCAGGTGATGATGTGGACAGAGTGTGGCAGCTGGGAGGAAATGTGATTGGGAGGACAAATGAGTACAGATACTCGGGAATGAGTGTTGACCAAAGAGGATGTGAGAGAACTAAAGCGCTGAGCCTTAGTAAAGCAAATCAGTGGTTATGAATTCTGGGCAGTGCAGCAAAAGTGAGAGCAAGTAAGTATGACGTTCTAAGAGAAGTATGGAAAAGTGTAGCGGTACCTGGGATCATGTATGGAATGGACGTTATTGCATGGAATGATGGGGAACTGGATAAATTGGAGGCTGTACAGAATAGGATAGCTAGACTGGCCCTTGGAGCCCCCAGATATACTGCAGTGGAGGCTCTGAGAGGAGATATGGGATGGAGTACTTTTAGAGAGAGAAGAATGAAAGCAACATTGAGATATAAAGTACGGCTGGAAAGAATGGATGATGCACGCTGGGCACGTAAGGTGTACCTGTGGAATTTGAGAGTGAGCAAATGGGAGCGTAAGTGTCATGCAATAGTACGAAAGTGTGGACTACATGAAACACGGGCTTGCCCTGGAAATAATAGACCAAGAGAGGAATGGATGATAACAGTACTGGGTGCAACAGGGATTGAATGGGACGCCAAAGAATGGAAGAAGGAAATAGAAAAGAGAGTGAAACTGTGGGGTCTGAGAGTGTGGAAGCAGGGAATGGAAAGAAAGGACAGCCTGAAGTTGTACAGGATAAAAGAGGTGCCAAAGTATGAGTACATATATGATGGAAGTGGAGATCTAATGTTCTGTGTGAGAGCAAATGCTTTGAGTGTGAATGCACGGACATACAAGTGGAATGAGAGAAGAGAGGATATTTGTTTTATGTGTGACAGAGGTGAGGGGGAAACTGTGGAGCATCTGATGATGGAGTGTGACGCATATGAGCGGGAGAGACTGGAAATGATGAGAGTGATACTGGATGAGAGAGGTGAGGGTGACAGAGTGGTATATGAGAGAAGAGGAGACGAATGGATGGCAATGATAGTGGGCTTGTCAACTGGGGTGACAGCCGCTATGACTGAGAGTGGAAAGCGTTTTCTGGAGAGTGCATGGAGAGTGAGGGAGAGGAGGAGGCTGGCAAGAGTGGAAGCCGGGGGACAGTAGAGAGCAGCAGTATAATAAAGATAGAATAAATAACCATAATAATTCAATATAACGCAGATAGTCACTTGGAGCTTTTGAGGCCACATAACTAACGCAAATGTAAAGGTACATAGGGGCAAAAACTGAGATATAGCAATAATAAACCATATGAATTTCCTCTTGATTCCCTTTCACCTAGCTCTCATCTTACCCCTAACACGGACTTTCACACCCTCCTTGCTGTTTATAGTTTCTCTTTCTTCCTCCTTTCTACTAACAAATGAAAATGTGATGCGTGGCTGATGGCCGTTACAAAGGCCTGACTCTGTCAGGTGATCTTCTATCACTCTCTAGGTTATCATACGTCACCATCTTATAGCCTGTTCTGTACCCACATGGTAGAGTCACACTCAGTGACGTCATCCCTGTTAAGGCCTATATATATCTCGATCTGTGCACCGCTCGTCAGTCGTAGCGGTACTGCCTAGCCGTTATCTTGCTAGCCGCTCCTCCGGCACATACTTGTGCTTTACCTGTCAATCCCCGTCCTTCTGTACTCACCGAGCCAGTTTATTATTATAATAGAACTAGTGTTAACCGTGCGTTTCACTGTCCTGCCTTAGTCGTACTTGGAACAATAAGTACCCCGACTCTCAGTACAAATCCATCAGGTGGTCGTAGAAACAGACCCCTGACAACTCTGAAATGTCGTTCTTCCCTTCAGAGTCACCACGCCCCAAATCCATGAGCGTTATCATTTCTTCTCGTATATTATGAAAAATAATTTGTTTCGTATAGCGTTGGAACCGTTTTTAAACGTAGTTTAACCTGGTAATTCTAATCCAGTATTTGTTATGCAAGAAAATTTATTCAGAAAAAACCGGGTGGTCGTATAGCTATTTACGCCACTGTAACTACCTGTGGACAAATTTGTTAATCTCCGTTTATAATTGTCAATAAAACATCGCTTCTGCACCAATAATATTTATTTAAGTGGGCGGGTTCTCATCTGCCTACAGTTCCTGATTAGAAACTGTAATGGCTTGGCATGCAGGGTTCCATTGGGTGCAGTTCGTGATGAACCGCTGCAGAGAACCGCTCTTCAACGACAGCAGTGAACCGCTTAAGGACAGTTGATCCCGGTACATATCTGTAAACGAACCAAAAATTTAATAACTCATGCAGACTATGACCAGCTTGAGACATCAAAACTGTACAACGAATGAGTACATTTGTAATCAGGTTCTATTTCATTGGAAGACCATCGAACACAGGTATTCGTGATGGAAAAAATACGGAAACAACTAAGGTGTTCACAGGAATCGCCAAATCATAAGGACAACTTGGTTACTTCTTGGGTATGAGAGTTTTGAACGTGTTGTCGGAAGGACTGGACGAGAACATGTGTTGTCAGGAGGACTGGACATTAACATGTGTTGTCAGGAGGACTGGACGAGAACATGTGTTGTCAGGAGGACTGGACGTTAACATGTGTTGTCAGGAGGACTGGACGAGGACATGTGTTGTCAGGAGGACTGGACGAGAACATGTGTTGTCAGGAGGACTGGACATTAACATGTGTTGTCAGGAGGACTGGACGAGAACATGTGTTGTCAGGAGGACTGGACGTTAACATGTGTGTTGTCAGGAGGACTGGACGTTAGCATGTGTTGTCAGGAGGACTGGACGTTAAAATGTAGTCGGGAGGGCTATTTACTAACCTATATTGTCAGAAAGAAGATATGGGAAAGAAGCTAGAATGATAACACGGTGAAAATAGGCACATCACTATATCTGCTGTCCGTCCATTTAACCACCAACAAAACCAAATGAATGCGCTCTACAAAGAAAGCTACCCTTGATCAATCTGTCCCAGATCTACGGTAGATCTGGGACAGATTGATCAAGGATCATCTACCTATATGTCTAACTACATTATATATTTATTTCTCCCTATTCCTTGCTGTTACTTGAATTTTGAGCAAGGAAACTGAGATGTTCTGTGGTTTCGTTGAACTTACGGGGATTAGTACCAGAGTGATGTTCAAGCTAGCATCATTCACATAGACATCTGTTGATAGCGAAGATGCCAGGTTGGTGAGTGTGATGCGGCCAGCAGATATAGGCGCCGTGAAAGTGTTGCCGACACCGAACGATTTCTGGATTGCCAGTGTGGTACCGGGGAGGACGCCACAGACGTCGGAAGCTGTCAGGTCAGTAGGCCAGTGGAAGACGACATCAGTCCCATTCACTTCGTAGGAGTACAGGCTTTGATTTTTGAGTCCGAAGAGAGGTACTGTGAAAGATTGATATCCTTTATGAGAAGGACGTAGAACGAGTCTGTTGGAGGAATAATGTGAATTATTGTATAACCAAGCGGAATTGCTATAACTAAGTTGCAAGTTCGATACTCAGGCTACTAGCACCACTTTTTTGAATAATTATGTACGAATACCAGCCAAATATTCTACGCAATGTCACCGCCAATGTGGTATGTGTTTGCATATACTGTCTGCCCAACTCTATAACTAACATAATTCAAACCTAATATTGTACCTGAAATGCTTGGTATTATGCTAGTCTACGAATGTGAAGTATAGTAATACCCAGAGTTCAATTTTTCAGCCCTCCAATTCTAGTTGGATTATAATAACAGAATTCTAATTAATGATGAATGCTGTCTAGTTGGACCTATGATAATGCTCTAATTAAGGGTTCTTACACTTGAACTGATGGTCATCCGTGATATTTCTGCCGTCCGTCGTCTGGGTGTACGTGATGTTGAGGTAGGAAGTCAGACAAATATCAGTCACATTCCCTGTTCCGATCACGATGGTGCCTTTTGGTTTAGATATGGGGAAGTCAAGCTTCGGAGAAGGGCGCGATATGTCCGTGTATTTGATGCCAAACTCAATGGTGAACTTGGTGAAGCTACCGCAGCCAGGGGAAGCCTGTAGGGTCAACAGTTGCTGAGTTAGAGAAGGGGATGGTAAAAAGTTGGTGTGGACAGTGGGTGTGCACTGTTGGCTAGTTCAACAATTTTACTTTCACTAAATGTTCAAATTTGGTTCAAATTATCAGTCAGTTAAATTAATAATATCCAAACTCAGTCCAACGCTGGTGTTGATGTTCCATCAGCCACTATTCGGCATTCATGCACAGTTTAAACTGCACAACTGAAACTTGATCGCTAATGGATATCAAATTGGTCGAGTTAAAAGTGATTGTACACAGAGACATTAGTGGCGGCCAGTACCACACAAAGAGAGTAGTGGCGGCCAGTACAACTCAAATACTAACCGCCACTATTTACCGTGCTGTTGGCCTCGTATATAGACGAGGTCGTAGTTAGCATTTGAAAGTTGTACTGGCCGCCACTACTGTCCACGTGTTGTACTGGCCGCCACTACTGTCCCCGTGCTGTACTGGCTGCCACTACTGTCCCCGTGTTGTCCTGGCCGCCACTACTGTCCCCGTGTAGTACTGGCTGCCACTACTGTCCCCGTGTTGTACTGGCCGCCACTACTGTCCCCGTGTTGTACTGGCTGCCACTATTGTCCCCGCGTTGTATTGGCCGACACTACTGTCCCCGTGTTGTACTGGCCGCCACTGCTGTCCCCGTATTGTAGTTTGGATGAAATAGTTATTCTGCAAGACTGCCTTTTCTATATATATAAATAAAATATTCACATAAAGCAAAGTAATTGAAAGAATAGGTAAATAGATATATATTTACGGCCTTACGTCGTACGATATGATGATCCTTTTGTTCGCGAATAAGTTGGCTGCCATTGTGAATCCCGGCACCACATTGAACGGCCAGCTGTGCTGGGGTTCTGCTCAGTAGAAGAGAACTTAGTGGTAATATTGGCCTTGAGTGGGTCATCCTGACCCAGGGTATCAGTGCAACGGACAGAAAGTGCGTCAGTATTAGGACATTATTAAGTCTTGTTATTATTAAGTATCAAAACACAATAGTATTCTTATACATGACACATTCATATTTCTGAGCTGGAGCCCCTGGGTACATATGATTTGAATACTAATTCAATCAAATCAGGTGGAAACATTATGGAAAAATCTTTTGCTTTACGTAGTGGGTGTTTAATTTTAATTTAACAAAAGTTCAATTTTTATGTTCTCATGTTGAACTAAATATACTCGTGTTATTCCAATATGAATTTTCTCCAAAACTACATAGCCCAAAACATAGCTACAAAGCTCATAACAAAGCTACATAAACCGAACCTAAAATACTTAGTCCAAAACAAAGCTACATTGTCCGTACCTAAACTACGTAGTCCAAAACAAAGCTACATAGTCTGAAACTAAACTACAAAATCCAAACCAAAGCTACAAAATCATAAGCAAAGCTACATAGTCCGAACCTAAACTACATAGTCCAAAACAAACCTACATAGTCCGAATAAGAGCAACATAGTCCAAACAAAACTACCTAGTCCGAAACAGAGCAACATAGTCCGATCCTAAACTAAATAGTCCAAACAAAGCTATAGAGTCCGAACCTAAATTACGTGGTCCGAATCAGAGCAAAATTGTCTGAACCAAAGCTACATAGTATCCAATTCCCAGTATTTGACGGCAGCAGATTGAGTAGATCTACCATCCTTTGTGGTACCTGGCATGGGAGTCGCCACAGTCATGAATGTGTTGTAACCGAATTTCTCTCCGGTGGGGAGACCAAAGGCGACGGTGACGTATTCCATGTTGCACCCTGGGACGTTAATCTCTATCGTCGTCTGGGACGAAGTGGTTTCGACGTACTTATTCTGGCCGGAGAAGCTGACTATGAAGCCGTTGTAGTTGCAGCCACCATCGTTTGCAGTCCACGTCAAGTCGAAGTTATTATACGTACCCTCCTTCAGGTTCGCATAAAACGACAACACTTTGAAATTTCCTGTTGAATAGTAAGAAAGAAAGCGTTTACTTATAATAGTCCTATCATACCTTCCTTTAATTGACAAAAAAGCAATTAGGATTTTTACATTGGTATCCAGTCTCCGAAATTAAGATTAAGTTTTCGGTTGCAGCAACGAACCACACCCACCGAAACTGGACTGGACCAGAAATGAGCAAGGTGAGTTGCGAGAGTTTGCAAGAAGTCTTGTTTGCAATATATTATTGCAAACACAGTGTAAAGTTCAGCCCTAATGTGAGGTCGGGATCGAAAACAACTACTTGGCACCGGATGGCACAGAAATTTAGAAGTAATTTGTTCACGACCGCGCAGTGATGAAGAGTTTGGTGACGTGTAGGAGCAAAATCTGAAAGATGCAAGTGAAAAATAATGTTGATCTCGAGGACGTTCAGAACAAGAGAAACGGAACTGATTATTCTTCAAAGCCCATGATGATGATCATATTCTTCAAAGCCCATGTGACCCATCTCTTCGAGTACTGCTGTCAGCTGCGGACCCCATTCACGGTTTGCGCAGTGCGGCCATTGGAAGCGGTCACGGGAATCTTCATGTGAAGGAACGAAATCTTCGGGATGCCAAAATATCCTAATGAGAGAAGATACTTTATTCAACATTCCTTCCGACAAAAATCTTGGTTTCTGAGCTCAGTTTGCGGAAGAAATCCATTTCCATAGCGGGACCAAGGCTGTTTCATGTCTTGCCTATGGAGATATCAAGAGGAATCGTTCTCCCTGGAGGAGGAGGAATCGTTCAAGAGGAATCGTTCAAGAGGAATCAAGAGGAATCGTTCTCCCTGATCTGACTTGTTACTAGGCACAATCAATGATCACACGGGGTTGGCCGGAGAAAAAGACAACGTACCAGCGAGCCCTGCGACTGCGATATTCAGAACCCCTTCCACACAGGAACATGAATTTATCCCACCCACCGTAACTGGCCTGGATCAGAGGTGGGATGGACTAATCCATCGTACCCACAAAAATTGAGCTCGACCAGAGGTGGGTTGGACTAATCCATAATACCCACCGAAAGTGGGCTTGAACAGAGGTGGAATTCCCTATTCCATCGCACCCACCGAAATTTGGCTTGACCAGAGGAGGGTTGGCCTGGTAGATGGCTAAGTAGTTTGCCGCTGCCGCCTTCTGGTCGGCACATGCATGACTCGGTACTGTTGCGTTGTAGGTGAGGCAGGTGGTACCATTGAAGTACAGGGTGGAGTGTCCTGCAAACGTTGAGGCGATTAGTAAGGATGTTAATACATAGAAGCTTTGGTCAATTATTATTGCATTCCATTATTACTTGGAGAAAGGCAGCTTCGGCGGCGGTAAACAACGGCCGAAGCACACTCACCGGCCACGGCGGCAGCGTTGACGCAGTCCCTGAAGGTGGCCGCGCTCGACTGTGAGCTTCCGAAGCATTTCAACATCGCCGGATAAGTGTATGTGCGCTTATATACTATCCCCTTCTTAGACATGATGGACTGGAACACGACCGACCTTTTGGTTTTCTTGCAAGATGCCATCGGGCCATAGGAGGTCACAAGCACCTGTAATCATTAAAATGATGAACATGTACCAGAATATTGATGTTGGTGACAGGACACAGTTGAGACAGTTGATCACAAACAAACTTGTGGTGACACAGCAATGCCTATATTTCATGAATGGGAATTATAGCCTGATGTTCATAGAATCTCAACGCGAAAATATGTTCACAAATTTAATTTTAATTAGACGCGTGTGATGGTTGTTTCCACTCACATCAACAGCAGGGCCTGTAGGCAGGTCCGCCTGTGGGCGGGAAAAAGGTTAAGTCATCCAGCATTAGCTCTCACAGATCAATAAGCAGCTCACAATTTGTCTACTTGACATTTCACAAGCAGTTTGTGGCATGTGGGTTAGTTTTGTACCCTATCTGTATAAAAACGTCTAATGTTAACCATATTCACAGGAGGATCTAAGTGAATTAATACTCTTAATTATATAAAAGTTAATTATAATGACTTGGGCTTCATGGAGCAACGTGGTCAAAATTCCGGCGAGAATCAGGGGAAGGAGTTTGGCCATCTTGACCTTCCCGACCTGGGGAGACACGAGACTATGATTATTATTTAAGATATTAGTAGGATTATAATTAATGATACTTGAAATTATTAGTAGTATTGAGAGAGAGCTTATCAGCACAGTTAGGTAGAATTTTAAAAAGATAGGGTGAACGTTGGATAAAAAATATCTTCAATAAAAGATAGCAGCAAAAGGTAAATAAAAATAACTTGATTGAAAGTTAGGGATAAAATTAGAATAAAAATAATGAATAAATAAAATAATATAAATACAATAATACAAAATGTTGTGTTTTTTATTGTTACAAAACTTACCTTTTATACCGAAGATATGTACGATGTCAGCGTTTTGTAAAAGTTTATTAGAACTCCAGGGAACGCTAAGTTAAGGCACTCAGGGAACGCTAAGTTAAGGCACTCAGGGAACGCTAAGTTAAGGCACTCAGGGAAAGCTAAGCTAACACCAGACAACGTTACACCGCCACGTCCACCGCACAAGTGAAGAGCGGCGCCCCGCGGGGTGGCTATATCCCCTCATCGGTAGGTGCCTTCCAACCCCCCAACAATAGCCCCCCCCCCCGCAGGTGTTGCGGGGAACTGGGTTGTCGACGTGGCTCTTTGATCATTCATTTCATCATTAAGTGTTTTTATCATTTATTTCATCATTAGGTGTATATATCATTCATTTCATCATTAAGTGCATATATCATTTATTTCATCATTAGGTGTATATATCATTCATTTCATCATTAAGTGCATATATCATTTATTTCATCATTAGGTGTATATATCATTTATTTCATCATTGTTATGTTAATTACGGTCAATTGTATGTTAATTATTGTCAATTATTATATATAGTTATTAATTGTTATCAATTATTGTTAATTACTGTGAAAATTTTTAATTTATTGTTAATTATTATCAAATATTGTCACTTATCGGCAAGTGACAAATTATTATATTTTTTATGAACTCGTTTATCAAATGAACCTAACTTGATTAAGAGAAAAGGGTTTAAGTTAAATTAAAAATAATTTGGTTGAGAGATACGGGTTAAAGTTAAATTTAAAATAACTTGATTAAAAGACAAGGGTTAAAGTTGAATGAAATATGAATTGATTGAAAATTAGGCGTTAAAGTTGAATAACAATAACTTCATAAATGCAGGGGTTAAAGTTGAATAAATATAAATTGATTGTAAAATAGGGGTTAAATTTGAATAAAAAATAATTTGATTAAAAAGCAGAAGTTAAAGTTAAGTAAAATGTGAATGGATTTAAGGGGAGCGTCTGGGTGGTGAAAAAACTTTGTTATTTACGGACGGATCACTTTGAAACTTTGTACACCTATGACCTATGTAAAACAGAATTCTAAGACTTTTTTGTTCGTGTCAATTTTCCGAAAAAAATGGAAGAAAACGTGAAATTTTTTGAAAACCTCAAAAAAGGGGGTACCCCTACTATAGAAATCTATCTCCTCCTAGGATTTTGAAGCTACAACATCGAGACGCATATCATTCTATGCGTATGGACCATATCTATCGATTCGTCTTCGCTTTTTTCGAATTTCGCATTTCTGTGGATGGGGGAGCATTTTTCGCAAAATGTTCGAAAAATTTTCGATTTTCCCCATCTCCCCCCCTTTTTCAAAATATTTTCAAAACTATAACGAGATAGAAAAAACGCAAAGACCAATCTCTAGATATTTTAATTGCGAATCGAATGGTATATGTCGGCTTTCCCTTTCTGCCTCGCTCGAGTAAGTGTATCATGCGACAATGGTTGTAGCTCTGTATGTATGCAATATGCGTATTTCATGAGCACCCCGGTTCTGGAAAATATTTCAAAAATTTAAATCAATTATATATTCCACAGAAGTATTTTTCACGCAACCACTCCAGGTTAATCTCTGAGCTTTCGGTTAAAGAGTGTAGTAAAATCGGGGTAAATGGTCGTTAACTCATGATTCGGGAGTAATTGGTTAATTTTGTTGGGCAAGATTCATGATCAGTACCCTGTTAAGCTGTTTATGCAGATTCGGGGGTAATTTTTCGTTATAATATTGAAGGATCAGGGGTAATTAGTTAATTTTGTTGGGTAAGATTTGGGGTAATTGTTCGTAATAATATTGAAGGATCAGGGGTAATTAGTTAACTTTGTTGGGCAAGATTTAAGGTAAATGGTTGTGGTAACCTATGATTTAAGCTGTTTATGGAAAATTGCACCATGCGCTCGTTATGCTCTCTACTCATGCAATTTATTTGCTAGAACTTGAAAGATACTGCATAAGCAGAAGCTCATTGTTTTTGAGCAAATATTTTACAATAATAAAATCATGTTGCTTGGAAGTTGGTCATTTTCGATAAATTTACAATTTAGTGGCTTAATCATGCAGCTTTATTACCTATTAGATAATTATAAAAACTGCTTATAGTTAGATAGAAAAATACTTGTCACATTCGATAATAATCATTATCATCTAATAGGACATATGTCGTGATGTGGAAAGCAAATGAATGCAAAAAAATGCAAATAGAGCGCAAGAACTTACGTTCACTTAATCATAGACAAGAAAATAGAGCGTAAGNTAGCTTTGCTTCAGAATAAGTCTTCATGAGACCAAACCTAATGTGTTCGAGACTGTAAAAAATGTTTATCTAAAAAAGTCGCTTCGCCGAAAAATTTCAGTGAAAATATGCCGATATGTTAATTTCTACGCATTTTCCTGCACTGATTCTTACAGTTACAAGATAAAGCTCGCTGTGATAGAGATTAATGAATATTCATACTGCCAACATTGGCAACTAAAATTTAGCTGTTGTTGTATGTAGAATAGCTTAGTTATAGCTCAAAAACAGGCGTGCTCAGTCATGGCGGATCGGTCTACCCGCAGCTGTTGCTGGAAAGGCATTCTAGCATTTTAATACCGTGTATTCTAATGTTGATGCTTGATGCACCTCTCCTGCAACGGTTAGGTGTGGCGCAAAATAGCTAGTTATAATTATTTATATGTCGCTGCATCGCGTTTTTTCCTATATTATGAAGAATAGGACTACTTATTGTAAGCAATATATCAACAAGTAATGAAATCTTTTCATAATGGTAATTACGGAGGAGATGTCCAAGTGCTCACCCTGCATAAAATGAGACGCGCTTGCTAAGTTTTCTCAGAGCCACAGTAATTATCTGCATTGTCTATGACCTATACCATACTATACTGCAGACGTAGTCTCGGCTCCATCGTCGCACGCATCCCGGGCCAGGGGTGCCCTCCTTTAAGTGTAATATGATTGACATATTCAGGGTGCACCAATGACTTAAGTGCAGCAGATTCATCAGCCTGTTGCTCTTGGCTGCCTATAGGAAAGAAGAAGGCAATCCTGCGCAGAATCCATTCTTCGTGCACGTTAATGAGACATCCGTTGCGTAGGCGTAGAATCTAATTCAGATGATGCGTACATGGGAGGGATGGGAGAATTTTTTACTATATCTTATTATTTACATTAGAGGATCCGCAGACTTACTGTCCGTCTCTACTGATCATAAAGAACGGAGCACTGAGCGAGCGTGTCGGGGTAACGCATTTGAAAATGCTGGCGTTTAATCTGCCTTCTGACACTATTTTGTTTACATTATTTTAATCTTTAAATGATATTTAGATTACCCATACATTTAAAAACAAAGTTTAAGCAACACAAATAATTATCGAGGCAAAAATTCGCATTTGAATTCATNTGAGGTATAGGGTCTGGTGAGGTATAGGGTCTGATGAGGTCTGGGGTCTGATTAGGTCTAGGGTCTGATGAGATCTAGGGTCTGATGAGGTCTAGGATCTGATGAGGTCTAGGGTCTGATGAGGTCTAGGGTCTCATGAGGTCTAGGGTCTGATGAGGTCTATAGGGTCTGATGAGGTTTAGGGTCTGATGAGGTCTAGTGTCTGATGAGGTCTAGGGTCTGATGAGGTCTAGGATCTGATGAGGTCTAGGGTCTGATGAGGTCTAGGGACTGATGAGGTCTAGGGCCTGCTGAGGTCTAGGGGTCTTGTTACGTCACACATTTGGACGGCTGGCGGGTGTGCGACGAACGATGTTCAGTGTCAAATCAAGTGCCTGAAACCTAAGCGTTTTTTTATCCTATTTAGATGAATATATTTCGGTGCGTGTCTACGAGTGCGATATTTTAATATCTCTTACAGCGAGACATTCTTCCATGTTTATCACTGGGCGCTTTAATGTTCATTTGCAAGTGAGTGATTAAGAAAATTGCGAGTCATTAACCACTCAAGCTTGGCTTCAGAATAAGTCCTCATGTAACTAAATCTGATGGGTTCGAAGCTGTAAAGAATATTTATCTAGAAAAGTCGCTTCGCTGAAGACTTTTAGTGAAAAAAAAGGTTTTAATGTTACTTTCTACTAATCTTTCTGCACTGATTCTTTCACATAAATGATGTATGTGCTCATTGTGATGAGGGCCAACAAATCAGCTTACCATCGATGATGGCCGATGTTTGTCGGCTGTGACAGAACAGTTCAGTCATAGCTCCAAGTACCCGCGTGCTCAGTCATAGCGGTACGACAGTACACAGGTCACTGTAAATTTCTTTGAATAAGTTAGTTATTTGCGAATATTTTTGAAACTCCATCCTGTAAATCGTCAATGTGACGTTTGGGAGTGAAATCTTGCAGCTATTAGTACTAATGTCTGCTAATTCATGTCATTATTGTCTTCGCTTTGAATTTAAACGTTTCCAAAGAGGTTGCCCGGAGAATAGCTCCCAACAATAAGTGTAAGTTTTTTAGATCCAATAGCAGAGTTCGCTGTGATGATTAATTTATTTACTCTGAAGTAACGAATGCCATAAATATTTACATGACGCTGCCTTGCAGTGCACGCTGTTATATAACTTGTAATAAAACATATTGTTGAATGCAGCTTTGACATCCTGCCATCCTTATCAAATATCTCTTGAGCTGAGCGTTTCAGCTCTCGGTCTCTCCACCCAGGAAAACCCAGGCACAGTAAATGGAACAGAACGTATATAAGATATCTGAAAAATATTTATTCCTCTCTTCTGGGGGAAAAAATACAACTGACGTCAAAAGTATAAGTAGATTTCATTGAATATATAAAACTTTTGATACATAACTTTTGATATTGTTTCCGGATGATAGGATGACAGGACGACAGACGTCGGATGACAGGACGACAGACGTCCGATGAGAGGACGACGGACGACAGACGTCGCATGACAGGACGACAGACTTCGGATGACAGGACGACAGACGTCGCATGACAGGACGACAGACTTCGGATGACAGGACGACAGACGTCGGATGACAGGACGACAGACTTCGGATGACAGGACGACAGACGTCGGATGACAGGACGACAGACGTCAAGCCATGTGCTGTCAAGTTCAATGCTAGAATGTGAACGGTTAAACTTGAATATGAAGAGTTATAATATAGATGAACATACGTGAACAAGTTGCTGTTTGGCTGTGAGTGGAGAGAGACCATATAAATCGTCACGACCAGATACATGATCAAATCGTATCACTCTGCTTCCATTAAATTTGTATCGTCAATTGTAATATCTATTTATATGCAAATTAAATTATTAAGGCTCAAGTTTCAAGGTTTAATTATAGTTAAATATATTCACTTAAACTAAGATTTCGAAATCTAAGGAAGCGAGCGAAACCGTGACCTGTTAGGCCGACTTCAGCAACACAAATGAAGATGATGGCACAACCGGCAACAGCTTTCTAAATTAAATGAATATTTCGATCACCGGACTTTGAGGTACATTTAATTCTTTTGAAGCGTCAAACGTCCTGAATATACGTGTATGCCATAGAATTCCGTTTTCTACAAAATTTCGTAAAATAGATTCGAGGGGAAACTGTTTCGTTGTATTCGATTATATGTGATATCTACGGACTCCTCAATCTATCTCGTGGATTTAGGGGCAAAACTGTATTATTATGACCATGTAATATGTAATGCTTTCATGCTTTGAGCAAAACTTTAGGATTTTAAAGTTTTTTTTATGACATTTTGCGGGTTTTAGGCAATCAAAATCACGGTTCAATATCATATTGTTATTTCAATAATTCATATCTTCACTGCGCTCGCTTCGCCTCCGCAGGTAAAACGCATTCCAATATTCGCTTTAAATAAAAATTCACAATAAAAACACGGGGAACATCTGCAACATCTGGCATGTGATATTGACTCATAAATGTTCAAATGTCTTGATGAATTCTAGAAAAATAATTATCCCTTTATTATGGCAACGATGGCGATACATTATACAATCTATGAATAAAGCGATCAAGAATACTTAACTTGTCAAGCCGGAGATTAATATTATTATTATAAATTGATTAATAACACTTAAATAATTCATTAATGTATCATGCTACTAGGAATGAATAATCCAGAAAATAATCCATAAAATGTACCATTGTTAATTATACTATTGGTATGCGGTAATGTGGGCAGCACAGAGGACTTATCAATCTTGAATTACCTAAAAATGTGACATTAATTTTTCCTCAGTTATTAAAATAAGTTATTTTCTCCATATTGAATGACCGAAATTGAATTTTGAACTCCTTGCATTGTTTAACGTTTGGCGTAAGAAGTAACGTCTACAATTATTCATATGTAAAAATTTATTTGAACAAATCCGTAGATTTTCACCGTCCGTCACCACTGATCACAAATAATAGAGCGCCACGTGTCTGGAGTCTGAATAGAGCGCCACGATAACTCTTGTAAACTGACAGGCGTTATGCATGCCACCTGAAGCTCAATATTTCGTTTAGATTATTTTAAAATTGGACGATTAAGAAATAAGAATTGCTGAAAAATGAAATTCGTTTTCTAGCTCACCATGAGCTGATAATTCTAACACTCTCTACAGAATAAAGAAGTGAATAATTATGCCACTAGCATGCAGCACATATGACTGATGGCTAATTTACATGTAGACGATGGAATAAAATAATAAAGAAAATAAGGAAGTATTGCTTTTCACGCATTTTCCTGCACTGACTCTTACACAGTCATGATGTAGATTGTAGATAATCGCCCGTGATGAATGTTAATAAATCTGCTTACTATCGATGA